>NC_061120.1:167839490-168000912 GCF_002878395.1 Capsicum annuum | reverse complement strand
ATAATAATAATAATAATAATAATAATAATAATAATAATAATAATAATAATAATAATAATAATAATAATAATAATAATAATAATAATAATAATAATAATAATAATGACGATGTCATTTTAACACAAAAAGGAAAACTTTGACAGTGCACAAATATGACCTTTAACTATTCAAAACTGGACAAATATGACCTCTCTCCAAGTCAGCCCTTTTAACAACGTGGCACCGTGTGATTGGATTAACTTTCCACGTAGGTGCGAGTGAGACTCATGCATGAGGTTGCAAAATCGGAGGTCATAATTGTTCAGGTTTTGAATAGTTAAAGGTCCTATTTGTGCACTATCAAAATTTAAGGTCAAAGTTAAATTTGATGTCAAGTTTAGGGTCATTTTTATGTATTAACTCTTTTTAAAATTTTGTTTTCAAAAAATTTTCAAGTTATAAAAACTCGTTGATTTTTACTCATAAAATTTTAAATCTTTTTCAAGTAAAATGCATATCCAATCACAATTTTAAATTTCCAAAATTAAATTTTTAACATTTTAAGTTCAAAATCTATGATCTAGAGCTAAGTTATGGAGTTTGGAGTTTAATCTTTCAATATTCTGGAAACCCCTAGGAGCAATATTTGCAATTCTCCAAATTCTACGCAATTATTGGTTTCTATATATGCCATGTCCTTGTCATTGTATATACAATCTGTTAGTAAAGATAAATTTAATGAAATTTCTTATGATTTTAACTATTAACATTTATGGTAATGAGACAAATTTTGAGTAGTAAAACAAATGAAAAAATTGTTTTTGACTTGACATTGTATTATGATACATTATTTGTTTAGATCAATTTCACATGAATCAACTTAACTGAAGCAAATATTGAATAGCTTTGGATCATTGTTTTATAACAACAACAAATTAGCCTATATCCAAGATTGTCAAAATCAAACATGGATATCGGACATGAGACTAAGTCAAAACTTGTTAAAATCAAGCACGTCTATTTGATACCCTTATAACGACTAGATCTCTTGACTAACTTCCATCATTGCCTCAAAAAAAAAAAAAAAAAAAAAGCAATAATTCCTGCACTAATTCACTTTTTGAAAATAACTTCAAGGCAACTCAAGCACTTTAGTGGTTTAAATTTCTAATACCTAAGGTTTTGGACTTTGAAAATTTCTAGTTTTTTTTGTCAACTCTATCCGGAGTATGACCCAGGTGATGAGTCGTGGTCACTCATTACGAATTGTACTGTGTCATCCGTTTCCTAACCAGTGTAGGTGCCCAACGTTTCTTCCAAGACAACGAGTGGACATCACGAGTCGTACCATCTGATAACGAGTCGTGATTTATGAATCCTGTTCATAATAGTGTGATGGCCCTGAGATGCTACCCAGGCCACAAGTCTAGGCAACGACACGTGACCAGTCACCACGAGTCCTTTCCTTACTCGTAACGACTGGGAGCCATTTTCCTACCCGTTTTTAATTAAGGGTAACTTGGTCTTTTCATTCCTTTACCCATTATCCACGACTTAAAAACACTAAGATGCACTATTATCTTCAGTTACACAAATTAAAATGTTACCCTGTCCTCTCTAAATCTCAAATCAAGAACAAGCTAGGGTTTAAAATGATTAACATCTAGGCTTGAAATTATGGTTTGCTCGGCATATTACTCTTTCATAACTTGTATTTTTACAACAACAACAACAAAAATACACCCAGTGTATTCCCACAAAGTAGGTATGGGGAGGGTATGATGTACGCAGACCATACCGCTACCTCAAAGAATTAGAGAGGTTGTTTCCGCATAACTTGTATTTTTACATCAAGACATAATTTGTTTTATAAATAATAGGATTTCCATTGTTGAGTTTTGAAATTGGATTGGGGGATTTGAATGGTTATTCTATGGATTGTTTTTCCATGGTTTTGAATAGTCATTCATGTTTTATATTATGGTTTTTGAACTAATGAATGCATGTATATGGAAATTGGAATGGGGAACATGGGATTCCTCCAAATTTATAGATTTTGGTTGGAAGTGATATGAACCTCAACCCACATGATGAAATTGGTATTGAAACATGGTTATATTCACAATTTAACTTATTCTTCAAACCTTACATTGCATAAAAGGTTAATGAGACATAATAATGGTTTTGGAAGGCCTTGGTTACCACGATTTAGTTTTAAAATTGAACTTGGGACTCAATTTGATATAATTGTTTGGAATGACATAATTGGACTTAGCTTGCAATTATAATTGATACGCCAATACGAACGGTTAATGCCTTAAAAAAAGGCTCATTAGTTTATGATTGAGATTATGTCCTAAATGATTTTAATTTGGGCTTAAAGGGGGTTGTGTAGCTCTCTGTGAAGGTGGGGATATCAAGGGGATCAATACTGAAAACCACATTTATTGGCGCGGGGGTCTTGGAGACAGTGAGCATATATCATGACTCGGGACTACCCCCTAGTCGTAACATGGTGCTTAGAACCACAAGTGATCCTAAGCTAACCCATGAGCTTATATAACTCGTGAGCAACTAAATATGTCACGTAAATATAAAAGAAATAAGAGGAAAACAAGTCTTTCCTAATTAGGTTCAATACAAAAACTATGTAAAATGATTACAACTCTGGTTATACAAAACAAAACCAAAATCAAATACATTAACTCTACTAACTGTATATGAATCTTCTACTAATTTTGACAATAGGTAGAAGGGACATGACCCCCAACTATCTCTAATCAATACAATTGAATAAAAGAATGATTCTGAAACTATAGTTGACTCGAGTCGTAGAATCAAAAAACTCTTCACCTACTAATTGGAAGCTGCAAACTGTTGGATTATGATATGTGGGCTACAACTGGTACCTATATTATGAGCACATAGATATATATGTGGATCGGTACTTCTGAAATGTACTAAGTATGTGGGGGTGAATGTATAAGTAAAACAATAACTTAATATATTCGACTTTCAAATAATGCATGCTAAGTATAAGTGACTCACCTTGATCTTGAATAAAACTGAAAGCTGAAAAATCATAAACCATGAATAATAAAGCATATTGACTAAACTTTGCGAGCCACCACACTTAATTTCTAAAAGCTTTACTTTTTATTCTTTCTTAGGGTGGTTCTTCTAACCAACATAAACCATGTGAGCTATCATAGAGTCCAATGTCTTACCCATGTTGGGCAGAGCTCTTCTATCCTTGCCATCAGAATAGAACCTTAACTAGAGTAATCACTATACTTAAACCATATTGAGATTTGAACATATGGTGGAACATAGTTTCGGGGCATGCGACCTTGGACTTATACCCTACTCGCTGCTAAATACTACCTCCTTATTAGTTATATGCTCATACATTAGGAAATCCACTTTAAAATAGCACAAAGGTTTATATAATGAAACCAGTTATGTTTCTCTTTACTTCAAATCATAATCAAGATAAACAAATGTGGATTCCACATCTTATCTTAGGATCAAAACATCAGCTTTTGCTTTAAATCTCGGTATAAACTTGTCAAAGAATATTTAAGAGCATAATCTTCTTGGAAGCTCAAAACTTAACTCATGGCATAAAATTTCTTGCTTTAAATTCATGGTAATTCATAACAAAAACCTCATGATCAACATGAATCTTGAAATACTTCAACAATATCAAGTCAAGATAGTGAAATCTCATTCATAATATGAATCTTATAAGTTAAAACATAAAAAAAAATTCTTGATATACTTAATACTTTTGATAATCATATGTTTCAAGAATATAGAAACTTGGGTACCAACCCTAATTCAAAACAAGAAAATTGAATCTTAAATATCATGCAATTTTGCACAAGGGTGGAAGGGTACCCCTGTTCATAACCCCACATACCTTGATAGGCTTGACTTGGTGTAGAAAGTTTGACTTTGAAAGCCTTGGAGATGATATTGTAAGCTTTTCTTGAAATTCTTGGATTAGGAAACTTAAATTCTTGTTTATCTTGAATAGAATGTAATTGAGTTTTGATGTTCTTGGGAGGAGGTTAGGGTTTCTTTGAGATAAAATTGAAGGAGAATGGACAAATAATGCCTTAATCGATGTTTAATCTCGTATTTTTACGACTTGGGTGATGGAAAAAGACCTAACAACCCCTCAAAAGATTAAATTTGTAACTAGAATGTTGATTAGAGGGCTAGCGCGACACGGTGATGTGCCCATCACTATACATGGAGCGACACGATGTAATCGCAATGAGCTGCTGGAATTGAAATTCAAATACGACCCAAACCTCATTTGAAAAATCAGAAACTTCCCCGAGACATGATCCTTACACCCCAGAACATGAATTAACTCAAAAACCATTATCTCAGAGTCCGAAAGGTTAAATTGAAAATCCTCAAAATTTAAGGGTCTTAAAAGTGACTAATTCCTAGTACTTCATGAAAATTTTAGGCCTTAAGCCCCTTAAGCATGAAACTAAAAGCTTAATTGAGCTAAGAGTAATGCAGGGTATTACAATATCTCCCCTTGGGAATATTTTTCTTTGAACGAGACTGGTTAGACTAAGAGTACTGTACTAAGGTAACTGAGATCATGTACTGAACATGCATGACTTTGAACATGAACACATAATCTGAGTCTGAGCATGATACTTGAACTGAGCTAAATTCGCAAATTACCTGTATGGAACAAATTACCTCTTGGAATAGCCATATTCATAAGACTCTGGATAGTATGATTAGATGGAAATATGGAAAACTATATGAAATTGTTTGTCTAAATGTTAGACTGGATTGCTGGCTATACGAACTGAATTATACTGAAAGTTTATGCTCAATTGGAGTATTTCTTTAACACTTTTTCTAAGAAGCTCTAATAATATTAGGGAGCAAACAATCTTGGGCATGATTTGAATTAGATATCCAAAATAAGGAATTAAAACATGGTTACAACTTTATGACAAGTAATATAGGCCTATAGAACATAAGCTAGGATAAAATTACTAGGCCTTATACAATGCAATTGCTAATTTTTCAAGCTTAGACACACTTCTTAAATACTCTCTCAACTATACTTTGCCCCTTAAATAACATGCTCATTTTATTAAACATATAATTCTCACATGGGTACTAATCACTCCATATACTAAAGTCTGATCTAAACTAAATTCTCTCACCATGTTCAAGCCTACTTAAAGTCAAAAAGTTCAACACGTAACATTGAAATACTAGTCTAAACTATGAATTCAATACCCCATGCACTTTCACATCTCTCCCTTTAAGAATAATTCTTCTTACCACTTTAATAACTAAATTTGACCTCTTAATAGGAATTCACTAGTGCACAATGCACCCCTCAACTTATATACCAGTATGACATTCAAGCCTATCATTATAACCACATACTAACTTCTAGGCAAACACCCATAAAAGCATCTTTCTCATATTATCTAAATCTCTATTAATAATATTTTTCTTGCACTATTCTTCAGAAGACATACACGAAATCTCAACTAACCCAGACTTATACCAAAAACTTGGCCTCAATATTACTTCACACTTACAGCCTTAGATAAAACACGCATACAACAATATTTCCTTAACAAGAAACATCTACTATCTCACAGCTAAACAATCTTTCATCACCATTATTATCTCTCCCTTAGATTAAAGCTATCCTTCTAAACTTATGGATCTATTTCATATCCCTAGGACTGAGCCGTATTTCTTCACTCTAATGCTCTACCAAAATGTTCAACTCACGCAAATGAACTATATTTAAAATTTACTAACTTCATCCTTGGACAATCCCCTTCATATATACCATCCTTAATTTTATCTATCTTCAATAATCATCGCCATAGACTTACACTCCTCCACAAACATACTTGTCTCATTAGACACCTAACCTGTATCATATTCTAAACTTATATTTTTTCCTAAAACACGAGAATAAAAATCATACTGAAAGACTCAACATCATCTATCCATGACTTCTTAACTTAGCTATTAAGAACACCATATACTATATAACTAGCCGTCTTCTTGTTTAGCAACTCAAAGGTACTACAAACCATACACTATCTTTAATAATCTTAAAAAATAATACAACCTCCATATCATCTTGGGTACACATATAAATCATACCTACAACATCTAACTTAATTGCGAATAAATGAACTTAAACTCTTGCATATACTGTTAAAGCCTAGTAAATCACTTTTATTTAACTAGCATCACTAACTAAGTAATCATTATTTCTAACTTGATGATCATCCACTATTCACACTTAGTGTCTAGTGCTAGGCATGATTAACAACACAACCTCACATGCTATTCTCGCTTGAAAGCTATAAAATAAAATACCAAGAAACACTAGTCCATCAGAACCTCATAACTACAATAATCGATCAAAATCATATGGTATATCTTATTAAAAACTATTAGCACATACTTCTTCTACCTATTACTACTATTTACCCATATATACACCTAAATTACTTTCATAGTTCTATAATTTTCAACTAAACTCGCAACATCACGGGAAGCCTAAATTAACAAAACTAAACCCCCAAATACTTTCATTAATAACCTATACTTTTCTAACATAATAAATGCCATCAATAACTCCTTTCTACCTCAAGCAAGCAACAATTCACCCTAACTAATAACTCTTTCTCTACCTTCAACCAAAAAAGCAGTACTACATTCATTACCTCTAAAATAACATATAAGGACATATCACCTTAATACAAACTCAATAGTATGCATAATTTTATCTATATACTTTCAATCAATTGTCATTCCTACCTTTCTTGTCACTATACTTCTAAACCCAAACTTCCAACTGCAAGAAGGTTTTACTACTTATGAATCATAACACTCCAAGTCATAATATCCCTCGAATTCAAACTCTATTTAACAATATTGGTTTATACTATCTCCTCTCCTTAGCATTATCTGGATAAAAAGGGTTAATGAGGAATTTGGATACATAACATATTCTGTCTTAAGTGGACAACTCATACGGACGAGGACATAAGCTTTCAAATTAAGGGACTTATAATACACTAGCGAGCTCCTCTTAAGCCCCTTGTGTGACTCCTGAGTTACTGATAGTAAATTTGAGAACATCATCTTGGGAGAAATTAGAATTTAGCACTCAAATTATCTCGGGAAGTCTTACATTGATAATTATGGAGTAACACATGAATCGATATAAGTTTCTAAAGAACAACTTTACTTCACGGTCTATAGTATGAAAGAAAAGAGACATTTATTAAATGCCCTGTATCCTCTCAAAGAAAAGTACCAACGTATTTGTACCATTATGCAAGTCTCTACTACAGACGACTTCATAGGCACTCTAGGACACTTGAACTCTATGCTCTAATACCAAGTTTGTCATGACTAGGGACTATCCCCTAGTTATAACATGGTTCTTATAACCACAAATGATCCTAAGCTAACCCATAATACTTGCATAACTCGTAAGCAACTGAATATGTTACGTAAATCTAGAAGAACTAAGAAAAAGAGAAGTCTTTTCTAATTAGGTTCAATACAAAAATTGTGTAAAACGATTACAACTTTGGTTACACAAAACAAATCTGAAATCAAATACATAAACTCTACTGACTATCTATTAAGCCTCTACTAATATTGACAATAGGTAGCCAGGACACGACCCCTAGCTATCTCTAATTAATACAACTAAATAAAAGAATGATACGGAAACTATAGTTGACCCAAGTCCTTGAATCAAAAGAACTCTTTACCTACTAACTAGAAGCTGCAAACTGTTTGATTATGATGTGTGGGCTACAACTAGTACCTATATTATGAGCACATAGATATATAGACTTTAAAATAATGCATGCTAAGTGTAAGTGACTCACTTTGAGCTTGAATGAAACTGGAAGCTGAAAAATCATAAACCATGAATAATAAAGCATAGTGAATAAACTTTGTAAGCCACCACACTTAGTTTCTAAAAGCTTTAGTTTTCTTTTATTCTTAGGGAGGTTCTTCTAACCGATATAAACCATGTGAGAAATCATTAAGTCCAATGTCTTCCCCACATTGTGGAGAACTATTCTACCCTTTGTCATTGGAATAGAACCTTAACTTGAGTTTTCACTATGCTTAACCTATATTGGGATTTGAACAAATGGTGGCACATAATTTCGGGGAATGCAACCTTGGACTCATACCCAACTCGGTGCTAAATACTACTCCCTTATTACTTATAAGCTCATACTTTAGGAAATCCACCTTAAAATAGCACAAGGGTTTATATAATGAAACCAGTTATGTTTCTCTTTACTTTAAATCCTAATCAAGATAAATAAATGGGGATTCCATATCTTATCTTAGGATCAAAGGATCAATTTATGCTTTAAATCTTGGTATAAACTTGTTATAGAGTACTTATGAGCATAATCATCTTGAAATCTCAATACTTAACTTAGGGCTTAAAATTTCATGCTTTAAATTCATGATAATTCATAGCCAAAACCTCATGCTTAATATAAATCTTGAAATACTTCAACAATATCAAGTCAAGATAGTGCATTCTCATTCATATTATGAATTTTATAAGTTAAAACATAAATATAAACAATTGTTGTTATACTTAAACCTTTAAATTTCATGATAATCATATGCTTCAAGAATATACAAACTTGGATATGAACCCTAATTCAAAACAAGTAAACTAAATCTTAAAATCATGAAATTTGGCATAATTATGGAAGGGTGCCCTTGTTCATAACCCCATATGCCTTGATAGGCTTGACTTAGTGTAGAAAGCTTGACTTTGAAAGCCTTGGAGATGATCTTGGAAACTTTTGTTGAAATTATTGAATTAGAAAACTTAAATTCTTATTTATCTTGAAGAGAATGTAATTGAGTTTTCATGTTATTGGGAGGAGGTTAGGGTTTCTTAGAGATAAAATTAAAGGAGAATGGGCAAATAGTACTTTAATCGATGTTTAATCTCGTGTTTTTACGACTTGGGGTGATGGGAAAAGATGTAACTACCCCTCAAAAGATTAAATTTATAATTGGAATACTTATTAGAGGCCTATCATTGTGTGGTGATGTGTCCTTCTCTATACACGGCATGACGCAATGCAATCACGATGAGCTGCTGGAATCGAAATCCAAACACGACCCAAGTCTCATCCAAAAAATTTTAGAATTCCCTGATGCATGTTCCTTACACCCTGAATATGATTTTACTCAAAAATCATCGCCTTAGAGTCCATAAGGTCTAAATGAAAATCCTCAAAGTTTAAGGGTCTTTAAAGTGACTAAGTTTCCAACACTTGGTGAAAATATAAGCCCTTAAGCCCTTTAAGCATGAAACTAACAACTGAATTGAGCTAAGAATAATATGGATTATTACAACATAGTTTACATATTATGTATACTTTGGATTAGTTAGAGCCTTGGTGTCTATGGACCTCCCTTGAATTTTAAGATTCTATAATGACTCTTCAGATAATTTTCCTTGTTCCTCTTTATTTTTGCCATTAGAGCTTTTTCATAGACATACCAAGTCATTTATGACTTGATGAAACTGATAGTTTGGTTACCAAGCAACTCGTTTGGTTTTAGGACCAATTCCCCATTTATAAGTCTTCGCTGGTTCCGAGTGTCCATAGAGTAAAAACCTTAGTAAAATGATCTCACATATGGATTTTGACTACTCAGCAACTTCAAAGTATCATTTGTTGGCTATATAGACCCTAAGTTTGGGTTCCATGAAACCCAAGTTCATTTTGACTTATTAGTCGAAAAGTGAGAAACTTGGTAGACATGGGTGTGGGGACAAAATTTGGTCCAAAAAGCTTTCAATAAGAAAATCAACTTTACCAATGCATCCATAACATAGAATTTAGTGGGGTTACATAGTTTGTTTGCAAAAAAAAGGAGTCCGAATGAGTCCGGGAGGTCAAAAACAAGTTTTGACCTCACAGACCTAATTTAACCGCGACCAAGGTACTATAAATAGCCCCCCCTTGGTTGCAAAATTGGCCATTTTCACTCGTATTTGAGCCCTAGAAGCCTTAAAATAATATATTAACTTCAAATATATTCTTGGGATTGAGTTATAAGATTGATTAACATATATATTTGTGATTAACAATGAATTTAAGGTATAAATCGTTCATTTTCAAGCTTTAATTTCTTGAATTTTTTACTAGAACCCCAAATTTCTTGAGGGCTTGATTTTAGCCAAAATTTGCTCTCCTAATTCTTGAGGGTTATGATTTTCTAATGGTGTATGAACATTAGGTTGATCTCAAGAACATGTTTTTTGTATGTGGGACCCACTTGGGGGGTTTTGGTGTCATTTTTGGATTCGAAGAACAATGGTGAAATATGGGTATCGAAATTCTTTTAATAATGTGTAGATTATTTGTTGGATAGGTTGACATCTTGAAGAAGCTTCTCAGAAAGAAAAATCAAGGGTTTAGCGGTTCGTGAGCTTTTTTGGGATTTGAGGTAGATTAGGCTTACTTCTTGTTAGATTGATCTATGTTTTGATATAATTATGATATCTTGTTATATTGTGATGAGTTTAGCTATTATCTTGATGAAATGCAAGACTTGGTTTAGTTGGACCAATTAAGCTATGTGAATCTTAGAGGTTAAAAAGATAAGTTGTTTCCCATCATTTTTGAGGTGAAATAAACTTCATTACTCATGTTTAGCATGAAAATGACTTAGAACACTCAACCTTAGGTGAAATTCTTTCATTTCTCATACTTAGAGTAAATTGGAAATAGTTGCTAATAGTAAAGGAGGTTTCCTTAGTTCTAATGAACTTGGTGTAAATGTTTGAGAGAGAACATCTACCTTAAGGCTTATGGAGGCTTGATCTATATTTAAGGCTTGGTTTAGATAACTTAGCCTAGTACCAGGTAGAAATTGACTTAGAATGCATTTCTGGAATTTAGATGTGGGTTTGTTGACCCACCTTAAGGTAAGATTAAGGATTAGTTCCCTTGAACCCTTATGCATAGTACTTGAATAAATAGTGTCCTTTGAAGAAATATTGATGATTTTTGGCACTTGTTGGTTATGTGGAATGGAATTTAGAATAATGACCGTTATTATTCCTCTGTATACATTTTTGGCTAAAGCTTATGTTAAGATATTCGTTATGTTAGTGTGGTTAACTGTTGTTTGGGCTAATGAATATGTTATTAACTGAGCCCTTGACTATAATATGGCCTAAGCCATAAATGATGTTATTGATCATGCTATGAATAAGCTATAGATTATGTACGCTTTAGCCATTGTTCATACTAATGACGAATTATCTTTAATCCAATATTACGCCAATGTATATACTACTAATGGGCTATTATTCATGATATCGCTTACGGTTATGGCCAAGGTCTAAGCAACTAGATTATGGATTATGTAAAGATGAGTCATTAATTATATATCTAATTACGCTATTATTTAGGCTAGTGTTTGGGCCATTAACCATACTATTGCCCAAGTTATGATCACGCTTAATAATTATGCTAATAAATCACATGGAAAATATTTCTTATTGTCTATATTAGAAAAGTTGATGCAAACGGTGCTAGAAGGAATATTTTGTAATGCCTCGAGACTGCCCCCTGAATGTCATACAGTGCTTAGAACCACAAGTGATCCTAAGCTAACCCATGATACTTGCATAACTCATAAGCAACTGAATATGTTACTTAAATTTAGAAGAAATAAGTGGAAGAGACATATTTGCTAAATATTTTCAATACAATACTATTTAAAACATACTTTGATTATACAAAACAAAGCTAAAAGTAAATACATCAACTCTAAATGACCATCTAAGAAGCCTCTTTAAGTATTGATTATAGATAGTCGGGACATGACCCCCAGCCATCCATAATCAATATAATTAAATAAAATATAATATTAAAAGTAGAATGGACTCAATCCTCATATCAATAAAACTCATCACCTGCTAGCTGGAAGCTATGAACTTTTTAATTATGATGTGTGGGCTACAACTGGTACCTAATTATGAAATAATGTAGCCACAAAGAAGTATATGTAGGTTAGAACTTCTGGAATGTAATAAGCATGTGGGGGTGAACATATAAGTAAAATAATAACTGAATATTCATATAAGCTTTCAGTGATTCATATTAAACGTAAAAGACTTACCTTGAACTTGAATAAAATAAAAGATTGAAAGATCATAAACATGAGTAATGAAGCATAAAAATAACTTTGTAAGCCATAACACTTAGCCTTTAAAAGCATTACTTTTTATTCTTTCTCTTTGGAGGTTCTTCTAAAGGACATAAACCATGTGAGCTATCATGGAGTCCAATGTCTTACTGTAAGACCCCACAAAATTCTAAGCTTAACTCATCCCTTAGAGCTTGAAAAGGAGTCCTATACTTAGAAATTTCAGCGAAATGTTTACACTTAGAATTATATTTTTAGCCACATAAGTTGGTAATCCTATTTCTAAACCCTGAAGACCTTAAAGTGTCGCTTTTTTGGTTGATTTATGATCAGGTATGTCAGTAGCTATTCTTGAAAAAGTTTCAAATTTTTTGAACATTGTTTAAATCACTTTTCGAAGTCCAAACCAGTGGATCAACACAACCTCGATGCACCGCGTATCTTATCGCATGGATAAATATTTTTTTCCAGTTCCTAGTGCCAATTTCCAGTGAGCCGGTGTAGACTCGACGTGGTGCGTTGGCCATAGCATCAACCCCATTAATGCGGTACGTCAGACTGCACGTCACTAGACCCGTTTTCAGTCATTAAAACTATGCATCCATGAGGGTATTTGGGTCATTTTACCACCCTTATTCAGCCCCAAAAACACAAAATTAATCACTTTTAGGTCAAAAACATTCATTATTTCTTTCAAATTACTCAAGAACAACACCCTGGGAGATCTAATTTCAATTCAAGCTTCAAGAAATTCACCATAAACATTCATTATTCAAGTACCAAGGTATGCGAAGAGTTCATCCAAGAATTTCCTTCCTCCCTTGGAGTTCAAGAAACTCTAATAAACTACAAGTTAATTGATTTTGTGAATTTCATGTGGGAATTGAGTGTATTCATGATTATGATGCAAATTAATTTGCTCATGCAAATTAAATGTTAAAATCATGACATGCTAGCATATGCCCAAGCTTATATCTTACAAGTGTTCGATAAAATGCCTCTATGAACGAGTTGTGAGCAATTGAACATTGTTATGCTTTTCAAGTTTATGCTATGCTTTACTTTTCATGCTATCGAGTCCTGGGGGTATTCAATACTAAAAAATCTAGCTACTTACCTAGAGTTATAGTAGTTATAGAACAATCTAAGTAGCATCACAATCAGTAGTATTCAGCCAGTACCGAACTCTATGTTTAGTTAGACATCAGAACTCAGTGAACTCAGTCCAGTTTAGTTAGTTAACATGATCAATTATAGTTTAGTCCAACCTAGTACGGTTTAAAATTAGTTCAGTGTCTATTTATGTTGGTAGTAGGATTCAGTATCGAGTGAACCCAAGGATGGGGACTCAAGTGCCAGTAGAGGATTGTATCCTTAGAAGCTGTCCTTGCATTCTAGAACATATAGCCAGCATAGGTTAAGACATCAACCTACCTGTTGAGTGTTGATGAGGTGTTCTACCTTCCAGTTTAGAGTACCACCATTCTCGTTCAGAGCACCTACCAGATGAGGGTGACTCTTCAATATGTCTTTACCCGTGGCATGGTACTGATACCCTTCCAACTGAGTATACAAGTTTGACCCTAACCAGTTTAAAAAAAAGCATGTCGATTAGATGATTATCTCCCATAGTTTTAGTTTTAGTCTCAGTATAGAAACACGTTTTAGTTCTACAGAATCAGGACGGTCATACGTAGTCACCCAGCTCAGTATAGAACTCAGTTCAGTTTTATTAAAATCAGGATAGTCAGAAACAGTCACCCAACTATCAGTAATAAAGTTATTAGTAAATTTCGATATCAGTCACTCAGTTATCAAAACTCAGTATCCAGTGTTACTATGATCTCAAACACTGTATATATAGATATATGAATAGTATTGCATAATTAGTGTTTTATAAGTTTTAGTTATATATGTACTCTCATTCAGTTGTATTCATGCTATTCAGTCAGTTATTATTCATGCATATAAACCCTTCTATATCATCCTACCTCACTAAGCATACTAGTACATTCAAAGTACTGATGCATACCTTTTGTTTTGCGCTGTGATGTTTTATATCATAGGTTCAGACACACGAGCTCTGGACCAAACATAGCAGCCTGGACTATTAGCAGCAGACCTAGTGGTGAGTCCTCATAGTTCGAGGACAAAGTTATTATATTATTTTATTATTTTAGTATTCTTTTTATATAAGTCGTCGCAGTTAGTTGGGGACTTATCCCATCAGCTCTATATTCAAACAGATAGAGGCTTTCAGACTAAACTTTTAGATAATATTCAGTTGTATGAATTATTATTACAGTTGGTATTCTTTATCATTATTTTAGGTTTTGAACCTTATGAAATTTTAGCCTTTTTTCCATATTGATTATAGTATTTTTACTTAGTGCTCACAGCAGATATCAGTTATAGGTTAGCTTGTGGTACTTTGGGGTCATCAGAATCGTGTGGCATCCGGGGTGCAGACTCGGGGCATTAAAAACTTGGTATCAGAGCCTAAGGTTTAACAGAGTCCTTGGAAGTCTAAAATCCGCGACTATTAGAGTCTTGTACATGGGTGTGTAGCGCGCCACACATATGAACAAGAGGCTATGAAGAGTTTTAAGAAAAGTTTCCCTTATTTAAGTGTTCATATCGTGCGAGTGAGAATGAGCTCAAGTTACACTCTTAGTCTAATATTTTTCTTACTTCTATTTACATAACATGTCTCCAAAAATGACTAACAGAAGAAGAATTAGAAACTAGCCAAGGCCTCCGCCCGTTCGGGCAGATCTCCTGAATGAGCATGTGTATCACTCTGAACTCAACACTACTTTCACTTCCTTAGCTTATTTAGTAGTAGCCCAGAACAATTAGTTGGCTACAATTTTATCTAGGCTTTTAACTCAAGATCCACGAAATGAGGAGAAGAGATATAGGAAAAGAGGGAGAAAGAATAAGAGGGCCAGAACGCTAAGGCCAAAGAGTGGATGAACAAATCCCCCTTGGCAGAAATGTGGCAGAAACCATCAGGGTATGTGAAGGGCTAGTAGAGGGTTATGTTTTAGATATAGAAATCCATGTCAGAGATTTTCCTTAGTCAGGTTCCTTAGTCAGTCAGTCCTTACCTTATATGCATAATACTTTATAGTTTTAATCCAGTTATTCATACTAGGTATAGTTCGATTTTACATGCCCAATATTCAGCTATCAGTAATTTAGTTAATTAGGAAAGTTAGTATGTTTATGCATTCGTGCTCAGCTCCCATGTGAATCTTTTCAGTAGTCTCAGGAGAAGTGTCGTACAATGGTGGAGAGTATAGTATAGCTGAGAAAGCATTCATGGAATATATCTAAGCCTAAAAATTTGTAGTTGCAGTGCATAAGTCTTAGTAACTCTATCTTAGATAATGTTTCGTAGGCCTTGCTCCATATTAGATAATTGTATCCATGTCATAATTTCTTATCCAAATGTCTTATTAAGACCATGCAAGATTTCCTTATTCCCTAAGATCAATAGAACTTTATAGAAAGAGTGACAAGAAATGCCCTAGTTGAGTATAAATTTTTAGTACAAGTTAGTTCGTAAAGCCAAGAATTTAGTTTAGCAGTCAGACGAACAGGTTCATATGGTGATCTTTTTACCCAGTCGTAGTATCCAAAGTTTTGTGAATATAAATATTCCAAGATAGAGCATCCTAGAAGTTATGAGTTCAGCCTAGTTCTTGTAGCATTCCTCAATTTTAGATCTTAGATATTCAGTCATGATCTAGTTCCTAGGTTCCCCATATATTGTATCATCCTTTCCTCATTATCCCAGCCAAGTCAGCATTCTTCGGGGGACATAATGTGCCAAGGGGGAGATGCACTATAACCCCCAAGCTTTCATGTTCTAAATCTTCCATTTTCTCTTCAAGTAACAAGAGCCAGTTTGGAGATGTGAGCACTCATAAGTTGACTCTCTCATTACAAATCTCAGTCGTATGATTATTTCGATTGCATGGAATGTATTCAAGGAATCAATTCAATTCATGGTATTCAGTTCATGTATCATATTTCAGACTCAGTCATGTTCTCATGTTCTCATCTATACATGTACAGTAAATGATATTAGGTTCATTAGTATTCTAAGATTGAGGTAACAGTCTTTCTTAGATTTACTCAGTTTTATGATTTAGTTACAGTTGTAAACTTGCTATTCTTTACTATTTCGTATTCAGTCATGCGTTCATGAATCAGTTCAGCCATGTACTCATGCATCAGATATGCACGTTTATTATGAAAACTCAGCTTAACAGTAGCTTCAGTCATGTATTCCATTATCAGATATGCATATTTAGTCTGTAAACTCAGTCTATCATTGTTCCTCATCTTAATCAGTCTCATTCGAGGATGAATGTTCCCAAGGGAGAGATATTGTAAGACCCCACAAAATTCTAAGCTTAACTCAGCCCTTAGAGCTTGATAAGGGGTCCCATACTTAGAAATTTTAGAGAAGTGTTTACTCTTAGAATTATTTTTTTTAGCCTCATAAAATAGCTATCCTATTTCCCAAATCTGAAGACCTTAAAGTGTCTCTTTTTAGGTTGATTCAAGATCAGGTATGTCAGTAGCTATTCTCGGACAAGTTTTAGATTTTTCAAACATCATTTTAATCATGTTTGGATGTCCAAACCAGTGGATCAACGCAATCTCAAAGCACTGCATCGCCTATCGCATTGATAAATGTTTTTCTCAGCTTCTAATACCGATTTCCAATAAGCCGACATAGACTCGACGTGATGCGTTGGCCATAGCGTCGACCCTACTGACACGACACGTTGGGTTATGCATCACCACCCATTTTTAGTCATTAAAACTCTATGTCCATAAGGGTATTTGAGTCATTTTACCATCCCTATTAAGACATAAAAACACAAAATTAATTACTCCTAGGACAAAAATATTCATTATTTGTCTCATATTACTCAAGAACAAAACCCTAGGAGATCTAATTTCAATTCAAGCTTCAACAAATTCCCCATCAACCTTCATCAATAGAAGTACCAAGGTATGTGAAGTGTTCATCCAAGGGTTTTCTTCTACCCTTGGAGTTCACGAAACTCTTTCAAACTACAAGTTAATTGATTTCATTAATTATATGTGGGATTTGAGTGTATTCATGATTATGATATTAATTGTGTTCTAATCCATGATGTATTTCAAGTTTCATATGAAATTATTTATCATGTGTGTGGTATCATGTGAATTCATGTTAAAAGTCCTTGATTTTTGAATTAGGATTTGAAATTATGATGCCTACATGTTGCTTAGTATCATGTGCATAGATTATGTTCTCCAAGTGCTTGATAAATTGCTTATGTGAATTAAATGTGAAAATCATGACATCCTAACATATGTGCAAGCTTATATCTTACAAGTGTTTGATAAAATACCTCTGTTAATGAGTTGTGATCATTTAAACATTGTTATGCTTCTCAAGTTTATGCTATGCTTTAATTTTTATGCTATCGAGTCCTGGGGGTATTCAATACCCAAAAATCTAGCTGCTTAACTAGAGTAATAGTAGTTACAAAACTGTCTAAGTAGCATCACGATCAGTAGTATTTAGCCAATAGAGAACTTAGTGTATTCATTCAGACATTAGAACTTAGTGAACTCAGTATAATTCAGTTAGTTAACATGACCAGTAATAGTTTAATCTAGCCTAGTACGGTTTAGAAATCAGTTCAGTATCTATTTTAGTTGGGAGTAGAATTCATCACTATGTGAACCCATGGATGGGGACTCACCTGCCAGTAGAGGGTTGTATCCTTAGAAGCTATTCTTGAATTCATGAACTACGTAGCCAACATAGGTTAAGACATCAACCTACCTATTGAGGACTGATGAGGTGTTCTACCTGCCAGTTAAGGGTACCACCATTCTCATTTAGAGCACCTACCGGATAAGGGTGACTTTTCAGCTTATCTTTACCCGTGGCATGGTACTAATACCCTTTCAACTGGGGTTAAAGGTTCAACCCTAATCAATTTAAAAAGGGGCATATCGGTTAAATGATTATCTCCCATAATTTTAGTTTCAGTGTCAGTATAGAAACTCAGTTTAGTTCTACAGAATTAGGATGGTTAGATATAGTCACCCAGCTCAGTATAGAACTTAGTCCAGTTCTACAGAATCAGAACTATCAGAAATTGTCACCAAGCTATCAGTAATATAGTTATCAGTAAATTCAAATATTTGTCACTTAGTTATTAGAACTCAGTATCTAGTGTTACTATGATCTCAGCCACAGTATATGTAGATATGTGCACAGTATTGTATAATCAGTGTTTCATCAGTTTCAGTTATACATGTACTCTTATTCAGTTGTATTCATGTTATTCATTCAATTATTGTTTATGCATATGAACACTTGTATATCATTCTTTCTCACTTAGAATACCAGTACATTCAAAGTATTGATGCATATTTTTTTTTGTACTCTGATGTTTTATTTCATAAGTTCAGACGTACAGGCTCCTGACCGTACTTAGCAGCCTGGACTATCAGGAGTAGACCTAATGGTGAGTTCTCATAATTCAAGGACAAAGTTATCATATCATTTCATTATTTTAGTATTCAGTTTATTTCAGTCGTCAGAGTTAGCTAGGGAATTATCCCATCAACTCTATATTCAAATAGTTAGAGGCTTTCAGATGAGACTTTCAGATAGTATTCAATTATATGAATTATTATTATAGCTGGTATTTTTTATCAGTATTTCAGGTTTTGAACCTTATGGCATTTTAGCCTTTTTTCCACATTTATTAGAGTATTGTTACTTAGTGCTCACAATAGATATCAGTCATGGGTTAGCGTGTGGTCCTTCAGGGTTATTAGAATCGCGTGGCATTTGGGGTGTAGACTCAGGGCATTACAAACTTTGTATCAGAGCCTAAGGTTCAACAGAGTCCTAGGAAGTCTGAAAGCCACGTCTAGTAGAGTCTTGTACATGGGTGTGTAGCGCGCCACACATATGAACAAGAGGCTATAAGGCGTTTTAGGAAAAGTTTCCCTTCTTTCAGTATTTGTATGCATAAGCTCAAGTTACATACTCAATCTAACCGTTTTCTTACTTCTATTTACAGAACATGTCTTCTAAAACAACTAATAAAATAAGAACTGGAAACCAACCAGTGCCTCCGCCCGTTCGGGCAGATCACCTGAATTAGCAAGTGTCTCACTCCAAACTCAGGACTGTTTTCACTTTCTTAGCTTATTCAGAAGTAGCCAAAAATAATTAGCTATCTTTAATTCTATCTAGGATTATGACTCAAAGATTCAGGAAAAGAGGTAGAAAGAATAAGAGGGCCACAATGCCAAGGCCAAAGAGTGGATGAACAAATCCTCCTTGCTAGATATGTGGCAGAAACCATCAGGGCGTGTGTAGGGCTAGTAGTGGGTTGTGTTTTGGATATGGAAATCCATGCCATAGAATCAGAGATTGTCCTTAATCAGGTTTGCGGAGTTAATATATTTGTCCCTCAACTTAGTCTGGTCGCCCGAATCAGCAAGGAGGATTGATGTACTTCAGTCCAGACAAGATTAGGAAAATTCCCCTGATATGGTCACTGGTACGTTATAGATCTTCCATTTACATGTTTATGCCTTATTAGATCGAGGAGCTTCTTTATCTCTAGTAACTTCTTACAGAACAGTCAACTTTAAAGTTAGACTAGAAATCTTAACAGAACCCTATTCAGTGCCTACCCTAGGAGGTAAATCTATTCCAGCCAGATGAGTATAAGAAATTGCTCGGTTACAGTAGTTCAAAAAATCCCTTGAGTTGATTTTAGTAATGGAGTCATTCTATTCCATTTTCCAGATGGGACAATCATTGAATGAAGGGGTAGTACCTTAATTTTAGTTAATTTAAGCATAATTTTTTTTAGATTGAACCAGTAGAAAGAAGAGTTGAGAATTCTAAGTTAATCAATGTTGAGGTTTCTATATGATGATTATTAGGGCAATTGAAAGCTAAGAATCATGTATCAAAAGAGAGAACTAGCAATGGAGCATACATTATCAGGTGTAGTCCTTCAGAACGAGTTTAGTGTATATGAGAATTATTATATCTTAGGATCTAGAGTAATGTGGTTTTAGTTTGATTTAAAGTTTATTAAATAGCTCACAGACTTAGAATAATGGCTTTAAGCTAAGGAGGGAGATGGTACAAAAAGTAACCAAGTCAGGCTTCTAGATTTTCAGTAGTAATATCAGTATGTGTAAAAAAGCAGTGGGAAGGGATGATTCCCAACCCATCCTTACATCAGTGCAAAGTTTTTCACTTTAGTTATTAGGATATCTACTCACGCCTTACATGTCAGCTCTATGATCATAGCTCATATTTGTGCATATTATCAAAAATCATGTACGCTTGCCATTCTTAGTATAATGAGTTCTAGTTCACTCAGTGTTATGATTCATGTTTCATAAATACAGAAAACTCCAAAATCAGGTAATGCAGCTCATGACTCATGTACTCATGTCATGCATTACATTATGCCCAGTTCCCATGACTCATGCTACACTCTTAACGGTTGGCTAAATTCAGATTATGTCTTGTATATTGTCAGTTTAGATCTCTTGATAAATTCATGGCGTTGATATTCTATTACTCAGGCCTTAGTTAAGTGTTGAGTTTGGCATAATATTCATTTATGCTTCAGGTCCTCATGTTTTAACCCTTAGTGAACTCTCCTTATGAAATAATGTAGTGATGAGCGATTGCTTAGATGAGAGAGAGTAAATGTTTCATGATAAGGAAAGATTTTTGCACACTTGTTTTACACGAGGCTCTAGTTATGAAAATAGTCCTAAATATTAGGTTAGTGTGCTATGTAAATCGAAAGCAAGAAGTTTTATTTAGTTGTTGAAGGAAGAGAAATTAGAATTTTTCATGAGATGATAAGTTGAGGAAAAGCCAAGTGTGAGTGTCTATTTAGATCCTCGATTTATGTTAGTATCCCTCACATAGTTATTAGAACCTAACATTTAGTTCTAGTATGAGTGTCAGTCAAAGTCTTAGTTACTGTCTTTGTTACAGTATCAGTCACAATCTCAGTTGAGTGATCAGATCAATAACTCAGTTCTATTTTAGGTTTGCTTGACCATAGCGTACAATTATCAGGTATTCAGTTATCAATATTTTAGTACCTTAGTTTACAGACTATTTCAAAATCATGTTACATGCTTGGTCTTGTATTCTCAAATATTAAAATTTTCATGAATTCATGCTCGGTTATCTCATGTTACTCAGTCAGTCCTTACCTCATATGCATAATATTTTACAGTTTCAATCCAATTATTCAGACTATGTATAGTTCAGTCTTACATTCCAGTATTATCTATCAGTAATTTAGTTAATTAGGTAAGTTAGTTTTTTTATGAATTCATGCTTAGCACCCATGTGAATGTTTTCAATAGTCTCAGGAGAAGCGTCGTACTAGGGTAGAGAGTATAGTATAGTTGAGAAAGTATTCAACGAATATATCTAAGATTGAAAATTTGTAGTTGCAATACATAAGGCTTAGTAACTCCATCTTAGATGATGTTTCGTAGGCCTTGCTCCATATTAGAGAATTATAGCCACATGGTGATTTCTTATTCAGATGTCTTATTCAGACCATGCAAGATTTCCTTGTTCCCTAAAGTCAGTAGAACTTTATAGATAGAGTGTCAAGAAATGCTCTAGTTGAGTATAAGTTTTTAGTATTATTTAGTCCATAAATCCAGGAATTCAGTTTAGCAATTAGGTAGACAGGTTTGTATGGTTTCCTAATCTTCCCACCTAGTCGTACTATCCAAAGTTTTATGAATATGACTATTCCAAGAAAGAGCATCCTAGTAGTTACGAGTTCAGCCTAGTTCTTGTATCATGCCTTAGTTTTAGATCTCAGATATTCAGTCATGATTTAGTTCGTAGGTGCCCCGTATATCGTCTAAGCCTTTTCTGAGTATCCCAGCCAATGAGCATTCTTTGGGGGGACATAATGCCCCAAGGGGGAGATGCACTATAACCCCAATCTTTCATGTCCTAAACCTTTAATATTCTCTTCAAGTATTAATAGGAGTCAGTTTGGAGTAGTGAGCACTCATAAGTTGACTCTCGCATTCAAAATATCAGTCGTATGACCATTTCCATGACATGGCATGTATTCAAGGAATCAGTTCAATTCATGGTATTCAGTTCATGTATTATGTTTCAAAATCAGTTTTATTCTCATGTTCCTGTTCATACAGGTCCTGTAAATGATCTCAATTTCATTAGTATTCTCAGCTTGAGGTAACAGTCTTTCTTAGATTTACTCAGTTCCATACATTAGTTACAGTTGTAAACTTGGTATTCTTTACCATTTCATATTCAGTCATGCATTCACGAATTAGTTCAGCCATGTACTCATGCATCAGATATGCATGTTCAGTATGAAAACTCAGCTTATCAGAAGCTTTAGTCATGTATTCTACGAATCAGATATGTATGTTCAGTGTGTAAACTCAGTCTATCAATGTTCCTCATCTTAATCAGCCTCATTCAAGGATGAATATTCCCAAGGGGGAGATATTGTAAGACCCCGCAAAATTCTAAGTTTAACTTAGCCCTTAGAGATCGATAAGGGGTTCCATACTTAGAAATTTTAGCAAAGTGCTTACACTTGGAATTTTTTTTTAGCCTCATAAGTTGGCTATCCTGTTTCCCAACTGTGAAGACCATAAAGTGTCACTTTTTAGGTTAATTCATGATCAGGTATATCAATAGCTGTTCTCAAATAAGTTTTAGATTTTTCAAACATCATTTGAATCACGTTTGGAAGTCCAAACCAGTAGATGAATGAGATCTCGATGCACCATATCATCTATCATGTTGATAAATGTTTTTTCCAGCTTCCAATGCCAATTTTCAGTGAGCCGACAAAGACTCAATGCGGCGCGTTGGCCATAGGGCCGACCCTATTGATGCAGTGCATTAGGCTACGTATCACTGGACCCATTTTCAGTCATTAAAACTCTACATCCATGAGGGTATTTGAGTTAGTTTCCCACCCTTATTCATCCCTAAAAACACAAAATTAATCACTCATAGGGCAAAAACATTCAATAGTTCTCTCAAATTACTCAAGGACAAAATCCTAGGAGATTTAATTTCAATTCAAGCTTCAAGAAATTAACCATGAACTTTCATTAATTCAAGTACCAAGGTATGTGAAGTGTCCATCCAAGGGTTTCCTTCCACCATTGGAGTTCAAGAAACTCTTTTTAACTATAAGTTAATTGATTTCACTAATTCCATGTGGGATTTGAGTGTATTCATGATTATGATGTTAATTGTGTTCTAATCCATGGTTTATTTCAAGTTTAATGTGAAATTATTTATCATCTGTGTGGTATCATGTGAATTCATGTTAAAAGTCCTTGAATTTTGAATTGGGATTTGAAATTATGATGTCTACATGTTGATTAGTATTATGTGCATAGATTATGTTCCCCAAGTGCTTGATAAATTGTTTATGTGAATTAATTGTGAAAATCATGACATGCTAGCATATTTGAAAGCTTATATCTTACAAGTTTTGATAAAATGCCTCTATGAACGAGTTGTGAACAAGTGAAACTTGTTATGGTTCTCAAGTTTATGCTATGCTTTACTTTTCATGCTATCGAGTTCTGGGGGTCTTCAATACACAAAAATTTAGATACTTAACTATAGTCACAGTAGTTATAGAATAGTCTAAGTACCATCACGATCAACAGTATTCAGCCAGTATAGAACTCAATGTATTTAGTCAGACATCAGAACTCAGTGAACTCAATCCAGTCCAGTTAGTTAACACGATCAGTAATGGTTCAATCCATCCTAGTACAGTTTAGAAATCAGTTCAGTGTCTATTTCAATTGGGAGTAGGATTCAGCAGCGAGTGAACCCAAGGATGGGGACTCACCTACCAGTAGAGAGTTTGATCTTTATAAGCAGTTCTTACATTCCAGAACTACATAGCCAGTGTAGGTTAAGACATCAACCTGCCGGTTGAGACATCAACCTGCCGGTTGAGACATCAATCTGCCAGTTGAGACATCAACCTGCCAGTTGAGGGTTGATGAGGTGTTTTGCCTACCATTTGAGGGTACCACCATTATCATTCACAGCACCTACCAGATGAGGGTAACTATTCAGTTTGTCTTTACCCCTGGCACGGTATTGATGCCCTTCACATTGTGTTATAGGTTAGACCTTAATCAGTTTAGAGAGAGGTATGTCATTTAGATGATTATCTCCCACAGTTTTATTTTCAGTCTCATTATAGAACTCAGTTCAGTTGTATAGAATCAGGAATATCAGACATAGTCACCCATCTCAGTATAGAACTCAGTTCAGTTCTACAAAATTAGGACTATCAGAAATAGTCACCCAGCTATCATTAATATAATTATCATTAAATTCAAATATCAATCACTCAATTATCAGAACTCAGTATCCAGTGTTACTATAATCTCAGACACAATATATATAGATATATGCACAGTATTGCATAATCAGTGTTTCTTCAGTTTCAATTATACATATACTCTCATTTAGTTGTATTCATGCTATTCATTCAGTTATTTCTCATACATATGAACACTTGCATATCAACCTACATCACTTAGCATACCAGTATATTCAAAGTACTGATGCATCCTTTTTTTTGTGCTATGATATTTTATATTATAGGTTCAGACATACGGGCTCCTGACCATACTTAGCAGCCCATACTATTAGTAGCAAACCTAGTGGTGAGTCCTCATATTTCGAGGACAAAGTTATCATATCATTTTAATATTTTAGTATTTATTTTATTTCAATAGTCGGAGTTAGTTGGTGACTTGTCCTTTCAACTCCATATTCAGATAGATAGAGGCTTTCAGACTAGACTTTTAGACAGTATTTAGTTGTACAAATTATTATTATAGTTGGTATTCTTTATCAGTATTTCAAGTGTCGAACCTTATGGTATTTTAGCATATATTTCTGCTTTTACTACAGTATTGTTAGTCAGTGCTCACAGCAGATATCAGTGATCGGTTAGCTTGTGGTCCTTTAGGGTTATAAGAACCGTGTGACATTCAGGGAACAGACTCGAGGTGTTACACTTACCCATGTTAGTGAGAGCAATTGTACCCTTGCCATCGGAATAAAACGTAACTTAAGTGATCACTAAACTTTATCCATATTGGAAAAAAGACATAACATGTGGTGGCTTGTAGTTTCTAGGAATTTAGGATATTCTCATCCGCGTTCCCTTCTTGGTGCTAAATACTACTCCCAGAATATTTATATGCTCATACTTTATGAAATCAACCTTAAAATAGCTTAAGGGTTTATAGAATAAACGTCAGTTATACTTCTTTTTACTTTAAATAATAATCAAGATGAACAAATGTGGACTCCATATCTTATCTTTGGATCAAAAGATCAGTCTTTGCTTTGTATCATAGAATAAACTTAGAAATAGAGCTTAAGAGAATAATCTTCTTGTAAACTTAATACTTGTACTTTGGCATGAATACATGCTTAAATTCTTAGAAATTCATGAAAAAATTCATGCTCAATAATCATCATGAAATCTTTCAATAATATCAAGTCAAGATAATGAAATTAAAATCACTATATGAATCCTATAAGTCAATGCATGATTATATGAAATTCTTGATGCACTTAAATATTTCAATCTCACGGTAGTAATATACTTCAAGAATATAGCAATTTGGATATGAACCCTAACTTAAAATAAATGAATTAAATCTTAAAGCCAAGCACTTTGGGTACAATGATTAAAGGATAACCTTGTTCATAATCCCCATATACCGCATTGGTTAGATTCTTGAAGAAGCTTGAATTTAAAACTTGAACTTTTGAATTCTTGGGAGGAGAAGCTTGAATTCTTCATTCTTGGTAAGGGGAAAGTGTTTTTACATGAGTTATTTTGATGATAATGGGTAAATAATACCCTTTTGGGGCTTTAATCCATCTCTTAGGTGCTTAGGGAAAAGGGGAAAAGACTAAAACGCCCCTTAGTCTATTACTTATGACTTCAGGAAACATATCCTCTGCATTACGGAGGCTAACGTAGGGCCTATGATCCGCGAGGTGAAGCTATCGCGAACCCTTACTATTTCTCACTATAATGGTTATAACTTTTTACTCGAGTATCACATTAAGGCAAAATTGGTATCATTGCAAAGATAATTCTATTATCTATAATTTGGTTGATCTTGAGATGAAAAAATATACATATGAAAATAGTTATACATATTTAATGTTGATCCTTGTAAAATCAAATATCAAAATTTGGCCGAATCAAAGCCTCTTAGATTAATTTTGCTCTAAGGGATTCTTGTGACATTTTTAATACATCCTGGGTTTTGTCCTTAGAAACTTTTCCTTAAAAACCATTCTCCAGACCCTATACGACTCATGGATACGAGCCTTATATTGGAGTACGACTGGTATGGTCCTATCATAAGCCGACCAGTGTTAGTTGGTGGGGTGGATTTGATTATTAGAATGGTCACGAATTAAGGGTATGCATCATAAGGCTTTGATATGAGTCATATCAGGGACTCATATGGTGGACAGTGGGTATAGATCGTATGCTAAGGTTATGACTTGGTTGGATGAGTCATATACTGGACAATGTTTGATCCAAAGTTAAGGCCTGGGTAAGACTAGTTGAAACCAATCGTAAGTAAGGGTACGACTTGCAAGAGGGTCAGTCGTATCTCTGTGATGGGTTTTTAAGGGACTTAAGTAGGGGTATTTTAGATATTTCCCTACCTACCTTTATTATGACCCACAACTTATAATGCACTTATGAGGTTATTTACCCTATTATTCTATTCATTCACACATAGAAATCTATTCCTAAACATTCAACAATTATCTCAAGAGCTTTTAGGGAAAGAGAACTAGGGTTTCAACTTGGGAATTGCTTTGGTGATTTTCTTTCATCATCTTTCTTGAATTAAGGCATGTGTCTATTCCCTACTTCTTTTTTCTAAAAATGAATGAATCTTATGGTTGTTTTCTAGGTTTTCAATGTTGCATGGTTTATGGATTTCAACTATTAATTGGAGTTTTTTTTGGTGAAAATGATTTGGTTATGGTTTCCTATGTTTAATTATGCTTTTATGTGTGTTAATGGTTGTTTTAGGCAATTGGCTTCCATGGTAATGGTGTAATGGTCTTTGGAATTAGTTTTGGTTATATTATGCCCCCAAGGTGTTTGATAAAATACCTATAAAGATATGTTTATTTCATTGACTTCTTTAAATAGAACTCTTGCTTGTTTTCGTCTTATGCATGAAACTATAAATTGTTTAAATGGTTTAAAAAGGTTAGAGGATTTTTTGTTTTTCTTGTGGAGTACCTGGAAGTACCCCAAAAGTTTAATATTGTAATCTAAAAGGGCACTTGAGAGTCCTCTTAACCTATATGGTTTTGCTATGGATAAATATAGCAAGTATGGTTAGTATGACGATACTACTAATAAATGACTTTGGTAAATAAATCATAACTGGATTATGTTTGGGCATGGTTTTAAATTAGGATTTAATGGTGAAATATTTAATAAAGCCGTGGAAGGTAGAGGTTCTGGGGGAATCAAAAATGGAAACTCATATTTGTTGATATAAGGGGTCTTCTATGGGAACGTGCGAGTGTCACATTTTATATTGGAGGTATATACTAGTCATGCTATGGGATATTTCCTAGTCGTTCGTCTACAGGCACTAGGACCGCTTTAGTTGGGGGATTTGAACCTTTACGAATGTATGGTTAAACGGTAAGCTTACACAACCTAGGTAAAGGTTTTAAATGCATGGTAAGCACAAATTTCTTTTCCCGACACTTATCTATATATGTATGGTTATATTCATAACGGATGGTTTTACTTGGATGTATAAATGGCATTATTTTATCCTTATCCCGAGATATATGCTAGCCGTCACTTGTTAACCCGTCTACTGGCAGTTTTATACCCATGCTACATAGGAACCGGCCATTCTACTCCTCCTATCTAGCACACAGATTCAGTATCAGCATTTGGATTGAAGTGGTAAGCTTCCATCTTTATGAAAGTCTCCATTTCATGATGTAGAAATTCATAAATATTTTATTTTTATTTTGGACATTGGTATTGACCATGGTTGGGGGCATGTCCCAATTAAATATTTCAATAATTTTAGATAGAGGCTTTGTGGTACTTTTGTGGGTCAGTATGGGTAGGATTGGTATTGGTGTCAGCCTTAGCATTGGCATTGGTGTTGGGGCTGATATCATTGAATGATATTGTTGGTTGTTCCATCCTATTATATTTTGGGATTGATTGTTATGTTATGTTTTGATATTTTCTTTGTTTTGGTATGGGATTGATGGTTGGGTTTTGTATGGTTAGACTTGGTTGGGTCGGTCATGATCGCAATCCTATCATAGAGTCTTGATATGAATAATAATGTTATATTGTTATATGTTCGATATTTAGCTCATCCGAGGCTGTATAAGGTAGTTAGGTTGGGTTAAGGGGGTAGTCCCCCATCCTGGATGGACTTGGGATGACCTTTAGGTCTAAGCCCTGGTTTGGGTCATGATAATTTTCCACCTCATAAGCTTTGTTAACACTATGATAGTGATCATGACACTTAAATTCACATGGGAATCATTTAGATTAGAGCTTATATGCGTAGAAACGACGGTTAGAATTCTATACCAAAAATATGGGGTGTCACATTATCTCCTCTTTGAATCATTTGTCCTCCAATGATGGATAGGAACTTATTGATACTTTAGAAGTATGAAATAATGTAGACATGACATGGCTGCTAATAAAGGATTTAGTTGGGATGAAACATTAAAACTTCCATCATGAAATTAATTTTTGAGCTAACTTAAATCTATTGAAAATAAGGAGTTGATTAAATCTGAGAGTTTAGAAATCACTTGAAATGCTCATGATATGATCTTAGATATAGATCTGTGTAACGACCCAAGTCTGTACCCCGAATTCTACACAATGCTTACTACCCCGAAGGACCATAAGCTAACCCATGACTGATATCTGTTGTGAGCACTCAATAATATACTGAAATAAATGCAAAATAATAGGCTGAAATGCCATAAGATTCAAATATCTTAAATACTGGAAAAATATCAAACTATAATAAAAATCTGTAAAATAGAATACTGTCTGAAAACTTGTATGAAAAGCCTCTAAATTGAACTGTTTGAATGTGGAGTTGATTGGATAATCCCCAACTTACTCCATCTACTGAAATACTGAGTCCACTAAAATAATGAAATAAAAGAATATCCTCGAATGATGAGGATTCACTGCTAATCTAGTATTGTTGGATGAATCTGAATCTATTTTTGTGCGGTCTGGAACCTGAGCATCCGAACCTATGATATAAGACATCATAGCACAAAGAAAGAGTATGCATCAGTACGTAGAATGTAATGGTATGCTAGATATGGTAAGGCTGAATGCAAGGGTTTATATGCATGAACAATAACTGATTGGATGATATAGAGTAACTGAACATGAGAGTACATGTATAACTGATGCTACTATAAATACTGAGTGTGTACTAATGTGCATATAGATAAATACTATGACTGAGCTTATCTGAAGCTGTCCTAAATTCTGATACTGAGTAACTGATATTTAAAGTTATTGATAAATGATTTACTGATACTAGTTGACTGTATCTGACAGTCTTGATTCTGTAGAACTGAACTAAATTCTATTCTGAAGACTGAAATTGAGACTGTGGGAGGTAATTATTTAACCGACATGCCCCAAATAAGATAAGGTAACTGAGTTGGGGTCCAACCTATGACCCTAGTTAAAGGGGTGTCAGTACCGTACCATGGGTAAAGACATTGAAGAGTTACTCTTATTTAGTAGGTACTCTAATGAGAATGTTAGAACCCTCATATTTTAGGATAAAACACCTCATTAACTCTCATTTGGAAGGTTTGATGTCTCAACCTACACTGATTAAGTAGTTCTAGAATGCAAAGATTGCTTCTAGAGATCACACTCTCTGTTGGCAGGTGATCCCCCATCCTTAGGTTCACTAGGTGCTGAATCATACTCTCAACTAAAATACACTGAACTGAGTATTCTGAACTGGACTAAAGTGATACTGAGCTTACAAAGTTTTCCTGAGTTCGATAACTGACTGAGTTCTACTGAGTTTTGTAAATGGCTAAGAGTACTACTGATCGTGACATAACTAAGGTTCTGTAACTGACACTGTCTCTAGGCACACAGCTAAATTGTCGAGTATTATATACCCCCAGGACTCGATAGCATGAAAAAAAAGCATAATATACTCTTGAAAATCATAATCATTCATAGAGACATTTTCACAAACACTTGTAGGGCTTAAGATTATACATATACTAACATGCCATGATTTCACTAATTCATTCACAAGGACAATTTATCAAACACCTAGATAGCATAAATTAATGCACATAACCGTGGTTAACACATAAGCAAGGAAATTACAATGCCCTAACTGGCGAATTCATGGATTATTACATGGGAATTACACAATTCAATATACATGCTTTTCAAACTTTTTGGAATCTACAATTAATCATAAATTGGAACTCATTTAATATCAAAAATAGTAATACAATCAAATTTCAAGCATGTAAATCATGAATCTTAGATCTTGAAGTTTTAAAAGTGGATTTGTTGACTCTATGGGTGAAAGAGACCCATAGATGAACACCTAACAAACTTTAGAATATTTGTTCTTGAAGATTCTTGGAGAAATTCTTGAGATTGATCTTGATTTCTTGGAGCTAGGATTTTTTTTATTGAAAGAGAATGCTTTTAATTTGGGGGAAAATTGATTAAGAATGACCTTTAAAATGTTTTTAGGGATTAAATCCCATATCTGGGCATGCCAAAATCATGGGAAAAGACAAATTTATCCCTATGGGTTACTTTTAATTTTCGAGAAATTTTCCCAACTTGGACTCAGCACTATCGCACTATGTCTCTAAAAAATGACAACTAGGAACTGCGGGTTTGGCATGACATGGTGGGATTATGGCTTCTCTTTGGTTTTGAAATCTGGATCATCGCGATGTGGTAGGATCGCGTTGATACATTTGAAATTGACAAACATGAAAATGAGTCTTAGCGCGATGTGCCAATATCGCAGAGCAGTACAAGAAACTAAAAATTGTCATTTTGACATACTTACGATGCGCTACAGGCCTGAATGACGGTGTTTAACAATTGAAACTTAAAATAGCCATAACTTCTTACCCAGATATCAAATTTAGGTGAATTTTATATTGTTGGAAAGCTAATTCAATTTCCTATGCAATGGAAGGCTCTAAATTGAAAAATACTGAGTATTTTAAAAATTTATATTAGATTACTTATGTATTGAGGGTTAAGTTAAGATTGAGAAATATACCATATTACAATATCTCCTCCTTGGGAACATTCATCCCTGAATGAAACTGATTAAGTAGAGATACAGATAGACTGAGGTTACACACTGAACATGTATATCTGATGCATGACTACATGACTACATGACTGAACTACTGATAAACGTAGCTTTAACATTGAACATGTATATCTGATGCATGGAATACATGATTGAAGCTACTAATAAGCTAAGTTTTCATATTGAACATGCATATCTGATGCATGAGTACATGTCTGAACTAATTCATGAATGCATGACTGTATATGCAACAGTAATGAATACTAAGTTTATAATTATATCTGAATAAGGAACTGAGTAATGCTAAGAAAGACTGTTACCTTAAGCTTGATCTAAGTTTGAGGAGAAGAGGTGAGGATACTTGGTCCGTATATCTACATCTGCTTCCTAAATAGCTCCTTCAACGAACTGATTTTGTCAAAGAACTTTGAGTGAATCTGAGGATCAAGGATCTAGAATAGAACCTCTTTGAAAGATAGATCATTCTTAATATTTACATCCTCTAAAGGAATTATGACTACTGGGTCACCACTATATTTCTTTAGCAAGAAGACATGGAATACTGGACGTACTGAGTCTAGATCTGAAGGCAACTCAAGCTCATAAGTTACCTTTCTAAAACGATTGAGAATTTTGTAAGGACTGAGATATCGGGGACTAATCTTTCCCTTCTTGCCAAACCTTACCCCCTTCATGGGAGAGATTTTCAAGAACACAAAATCATTGATCTCAAACTCAAGATCCTTTCTCCGTATATCTGCCTACGATTTCTGTCAGCTCCGGGCAGCCCCAAGCCTTTCTCTGATTAACTGAACCATTTCTAAGGCATCAAACACTAAGTCAGGCCTTACTACTGTGGCCTCACCTACCTCAAACCAACCAATTGGTAATTTGCATCTCCTACCATAAAGATCCTCAAACAGAGCCATCTAAATAATAAAATGATAGCTGTTATTGTATGCGAATTTGATAAAAAAAAAGTAGTCATCCCAACTACCCTTAAAATCAATAGCGCATGATCTTATCATATCTTCTAGAGTATGAATGGTCCTTTCTTCTTAACTATCTATCTGAGGATGGAAGGCTGTATTAAATCGGGTACCACGACCCTTTTGGAATGCTTTCTAGAAATAAAAGGTGAATTGGGTACTCTATTTGAGATAATGGATACTGGAACTCCATGTAACTTAACCAACTCTATGATATAGAGTTTTGAATAGTCCTCTGCTAAATATGAAGTATGGACTAGAAAGAAATTAGCTGATTTGGTCATCCTGTCTATGATAACCTATATAGAATTATGCTGATGAGGAGTACAAGGGAAACCCATCACAAAGTCCATGTTCACTTTTCCCCATTTCCATGTCGAAATACTAAACTCCTGCATGGAACCACTAGGCTTTTGGTGCTGAATCTTAACTTGCTGAAATATAGAGTACTTAACTACAAATTCTGCAATATCTCTCTTTATCCCAATCCACCAATAGATCTCACGCAAATTGTGGTACATCATAGTAGCCTCTAGATGAATGGAGTAATGTACATGATGCACTTTTACAAGAATTAGTTGCCTCAATTCATCTACACCCAGCACACAAAGCCGACCCTGGTAACATAATACACCATCTCCCCCTTAGGTGAAAACCTCTATTTTCTGATCTCTGACTGACTCTTTCAACTTAACAAGGATGGGATCTCTATTTTGTTTTTTCCTTCACCTCAAAGACTAGAGAGGATTTGGAACTGTTCTGCACCCATGTACGACCTTCTGCTGAATTGACTAAGCAGACACCTAGTCGGGCAAGCTGATGAACTTTCTAAACTAACCTCTTCTTACTGTCCTCAACATGATAAGCACTACCCATAGATAGTTTACTGAGAGCATCAGCCACTATATTGGCCTTTCTCAGATGATAAAGAATACTTATACCATAATCTTTCAATAACTCTAACCACCTTCCCAGACACAAATTTAAATCTTTCTGAGAAAAGACATACTAAAGGCTTTTGTAATCTGCGACCACATCAACATGCACCCCATACAAGTAATGCCTCCAAATCTATAAGGCTAACACTACAACTCCTAATGCTAGATCATGGGTTAGGTAATTCTTCTCATAAGGCTTAAGCTGTCTAGAGGCATAGGCTATGGCCTTCCCTCTGTACATGAGGACATAACTCAAGCCTACTCTGGATAAATCACAATACATAACAAACTTATCTGAACCATTTGGTAGAGTCAAAACTGGGGTTGTGGTGAGTTGAGTATTCAACTCCTGAAATATCTTCTCCCAAGAATTTGACCACTGAAATTAGACTTTCTTTTGAGTCAATCTGGATATGGGGGATGAAATAGATGAAAACCCTTCAACAAACCGATGGTAATATCTAGCTAAACCTAAGAAACTCTTAATATAAAATGGAGATATGGGTCTAGGCCAGCTTCTCACCGCTTTGGTCTTTTGAGGATCAATTCTAATGCTATCACCGAAATAATATGACTAAAGAACGCTACTGACCTTAGCCAAAATTTGCACTTACTAAATTTGGTGAATAGCTGATAAGTTTTGAGAGTCTGAAGTATGATTTTGAGGTGATTTATGCGATCATTCTTGCTACGGGAATAGAAAAGAATGTCATCGACTAAGACTATAATGAGAATGTCCAAGTACTGCTTGAAAACTTGGTTCATCAAGTCCTTGAAGGCTGCTGGGGAATTAGTTGGACCAAAGGACATAACTATGAACTCAAAGTGACCATACCAGGTTCAAAAAGTTATTTTTGGAATGTCACATTGTCTGACTTTGAGCTAATGATAGCCTGAGCTGAGGTCTATCTTAGAAAAGTAACTGGCTTCCTGAAGTTGGTCAAATAAATCATCGATTCTATGAAGTGGATACTTATTCTTGAATGTGACTTTGTTCAACTGAAGGTAGTCAATAAACATTCTGTGCGAATTATCTTTTTTATGGACGAATAGAACTGGTGTGCCCCACGGGGAAATACTGGGTATGATGAATCCCTTATCTAGAAGATCCTTTAACTGTTGTTTTAATTCTCTATGTTCTACTAGTGCATTCTGTATGGAAAAATAGATATGGGTTGAGTATCTGGGAGAAGGTCTATTCTGAAGTATATTTCCCTAATGGAAGGAACTCCAGGAAGATCTTTGGGAAATACATCTGAGAATTCATTTACTACTAGAACTGACTCACGACTTGAAGTTTCTAAGTTAGAGTCTTTGACTCTCACAAGATGATAGGTACATCCCTTAGATATCATTTTTCTCGCTTTAAGGTATGAAATCAACTGACCCTTAAGCGATATGGTACTACCTCTCAATTCAAGGACATGTTTATTTAGAAACTGAAAATGAATTATTCTATTTCTACAATCAACTGAGGCATAGCATAAATGGAGCCAATATATGCTAAGAATGACATCAAAATCTACCATTTCTAGCTCTACTAAGCCTGTTGAACTAACTTTCAGAGATATCATAATCGGATAGTTTCTGTATACCCATCAAGTTATGATAGATTTACCCACTGGGGCAGAAATTGAGAAAGGATCTACTAAGATTTATGGACTGACTGTGAAGTTAATGACTACATAGGGAGTTACAAAAAATAAAAAAGCTCCAGGATCTAGCAAGGCATAGACATGTAAATGGAAGATCTGTAATGTTCTAGTGACCATATTAGGATAATTTTCCTAATTTTGTCTAGACTAAAGTACATAAAGTCTATTTAGGCATTTCCCACTGGTGGTATTAGAAGCGGCACCATACTGATTTGGGAGACTTGACTGAGCTGAAGAACGAGTATCCTGACCTTGAGAACCTGGCTGAGGACAATCTATGACTCTGTGGCCAGGCTTTCCATACTTGAAACAAACATCACTGCCAGCTCTGTAGAAACCCTTGTGGTTCTTGCCATATTGCTGACATAGAGGTTTTATTGAAACACTATTGATACTAGCCTAATACTTAGAGCTTGTTGCCTTATCATTGTTACCATTTTTGAACTTAGGGATTGAAGTACTGGTTGAGGATGGATTAGGAATTGAAGACATTGGACGAAACTAGGAACGGTTATCACCCTCTGACTTAGGCTGATTAAAATTGAAGCTATCTGTTCTAGTTCTTTTCTTCTACCTCTCTCTTTCTATAATCTTAGGCTTTTCAATTTGCTGAGCATAGACCATGAATATAGATATGTTCATCTCCTTAATCAACATTATTGCTCTACACTCCTTAACCACACTATCTGATACCCCAGATATGAACTTGATTATTTTGGACCTATTGTCTGCTACTACATGGGAGCATACCTGGATAACTGAGTAAAGACAATACGCTTTCACACTCATACTTCCTTGCCTGAGGTTGATGAACTCTAACGCCTTGGCTTCTCTCAGCTCTAAGAGAAAAAATCTCTCTAGAAAAGCAGTAGAGAACTCTTCCCACTCTATGGGATCTGCATCTGTGCCCCTGTCTACCTTCTACTACTTAAACCATATATGAGCTACATCTTGTAGCTAATAGGCAGCTAACTCAGCACTCTCACTAGAAGTCACTCCCATAATGTCTATGACTTTCTAAACCTGATTGAGGAACTCCTGTGGATCCTTTTTTAACTTAGATCCTGAGAATAGGGGAGGATTCATTCGGGTGAAATCCTGAATACTGACTACAATAGTATTGGCCACTGGGTTGGTCTTAATAACAGCTAGCCATTCATTTTTTTCTTCAATGGAATTGGCTAGAGTAGCGAATACATCTCTAAATTCTGCATGTGAGACATGCTCATCCAGGGGATCTGCCTGAATGTGGAGTTGATGGGACAATCCCCCAACTAACTTTATCTACTGTAATACTGAGTTTACTAAAATAATGAAATAAGATAATATCCTTGAATGATGAGGACTCACTGCTAATCTACTACTGCTGGATGAATCTAAATCTATCAATGCACGGTCAGGAACCTTAGCGTCCGAACCTATTATATAAGACATCATAGCATAAAGAAATAGTATGTGTTAGTACATAGAATGTACTAGTATGCTAGATGGGGTATGGCTGAATACAAGGGTTCAAATGCACGAACAATAATTGATTATATGATATAGAGTAACTGAACATGAGAGTACATAGATAACTGATACTATTGTAAATATCGAGTGTGAACTAATGTGCATATAGATAAATACTATGACTGAGCTTTTCTGAAGCTAAGTCTTGAATTTTGATACTGCGTAACTGATATCTGAAGTCACTGATAACTTATTTACTGATACTGATTGACTGTATTAGATAGTCTTGATTTTACAGAATTGAACTGAGTTCTATTTTAAAGACATAAACTGAGACTGTGGGAGTTAATTATCTAACAGAAATGCCCCAAATAAGATAAGGTTACTGAGTTGGGGTCCAACCAATGACCCCAGTTGGAAGGGTGTCAGTACTATTCCACGGATAAAGACACTAAAGATTTATGCTCATCTGGTAGGTACTCTAATGAGAATGGTGGAACCCTCATCTATCAGGTTAAAACACCACACCAACCCTCATCTGGCAGGTTTGATGTGTCAACCTATGCTGGCTATGTAGTTCCACAATGTATGGATTTTTTCTAGAGATCACACCCTCTACTAGAAGGTGAGCCCCCATCCTTAGGTTCACTTGGTGCTGAATCCTACTCCTAACTGAAAGACACTAAACTGAGTATACTGAACTAGGGTGAATTGATACTGAGCTTATTGAGTTTTCCTGAGTTTGGAAACTAACTTAGTTCTACTAAGTTCTGTAACTGGCTGAGAGTACTACTGATCGTGACATGAGTAGGGTTCTGTAACTGACACTGGGTCTAGGAACACAACTAAATTTTTTGTTATTAAGTACCCACAGGACTCAATAGTATGAAAAATAAAGCATAATATACTTTTGAAAATCATAATCATTCATAGAGACATTTTCTTAAACACTTGTAGGGCTTAAGCTTATACATTTATTAACATGCCATGATTTCATTAACTCAATCACATGGACAATCTATCAAACACCTAGAGATCATAACTTAATGTAATACCCCAAAGATTTCTAGCAAATTTCGTCCCCAGAATGACTAGTATTTTCTTGAAAAGTTAATGATATTTACTCCATGAGGAATATTGAAAATTTTAAATTTTTTTCATATGGAAAATTCAATAAGCTTTCCATCGATATATGATTTGCTTAAATCCAATAACCAGGTAAGAAGTTATGACTATTTTAAGTTCCCATTGTAAAACAGCGCCATATTAGTCAGTGGCGCACTGCGTCACAAGAGGAAATGCCATTTGGCAATTTCCAATAGGTGTCCGTGATTATGGCGTATCGTGCCCGCACTCAAATTAAGAATTATCTTTTTTCTAATGTCTCAGCGCGATTTCCCCTGCGTCGTGCCAAAGTTCCAGGTGATGAAAGAATAGGCAACGCCATGGCTCTGTGTCGCGCCATCCCTCAGTTTCCTAATTGTCAAATTCAAGTGACATGGCATGATATCACCGCGTCGCACTAAGGATTCAATTCGATAAATTTTTAATAAAATTACAATACACGTCTAGGGTTAAAAGGGTCAATTTCTCACCCTTATTTAAGCCCTTTAACACGTGATTCAACCACTTTTCACCTAAGATACACTCTCTTCTCACAATTTTCGCTCAAGAACAAGCTAGGGTTTTCATAGAAGATCCAATTTCAAGAAGGTTTCACCATCAATCTTTACAAAATCACGAACTAAGGTATGCATAATGTTCATTCATGGATTCCTTTCGTTCATGAAGCCCAAGAATCCCTTTTCTAAATTCAAGTTATGGATTTTCTTATGAATGTCATGATTAGAATGCTTTTGTTTATTTTGACAATGAGTAATTGAATTGTATTCCATGAATAAGTGTTAAATTCCATATGGGTAGATTTGTATCGGTATAGATTCATGAAACCCTTGGACTAAACCCTTGAATAATTAAATTGGAATTGAATCACGATAGTTAATTGTTGTATGATGTTGTTTACATATTCTATGCCTACTATGTGTTTGGTTGAATGCCTATATGAAGGGAAAGTGTCTAATTAGCATGATATCATGAAATTCCCATGTATGTACAAGATAATGCCTATCACATGTTTGATGAAATGCTTCAGTAAATGTATTATGATGATTATTATGTATTCAAGTAAGTCATGCTTTATCAGTTTTCTTCAATCGAGTCCTGGGGGTACTTGTACCCAAAACATTAGCTGTGTACCTAGAGCTATGTCATGTTTTCATGATACTCTTAGTTGACATGATCCTTAGACTTCAAACAGTCTTATGACTTAGAAAATCTTCATTATCTCATGAACTCAGTCAATTGTCAAATATCAGTAATATTTTGTCAGTCAATGGAATTTAGTAACTCAGTTGTTCAGTTCAGTAAATTATGTTTAGTTTTCATTCAGATGGGAGTAGAAATTAGCACCAAGCGAACCCAAGGATGGGGACACACACTATCAAATAAGGGTGTGATCCTTAGCAGTCATCTTTGCATTCCAAAACTATGTAGCCAACATAGGTTGAGACATCAACACTATCGATGAGGGTTAATGAGGTGGATAAGCACTGTCAGACAAGGCCCCCACCATTCTCGTAGAGGGAACATTATATAATGAGGGTCTCCTAAAGTTTTTCCTTACTTTTGGTGCGGTATTGATACCCTTCAAATTGGGGTAACATATTGGACCCCATCTCAGCCATAATGGCGTATCATGGGCATGTCAGTTAAATACTACATCCCACAGTTTCAGTACCAGTCTCAGTTAAAAAACTCAGATAGTTTTTTAGATTTAAGACTGACAGATACAGTCAAGTTAGATACAATAAGGAACTCAGATAGTTCCATCAGATTCAGGACTGTCAGATACAGTCACCTATGTTATCAGTTACATTCAGATACAACTATTTATGATATCAAATATATCAGTTTTTAGTATGTCATGTCATTAGTATTCAGATTCAGTAATCATGATATCACAGTGTCAGTTACAGTTACGTATTTATATATGCATTTTTGCATTAATGTTAGAAAGTCAGCTAGCATTAGTCATGCATGTAAACCCTTGCATTAGCCTACCTCACATGTATACTCAGTACATTCCATTGTACTGATGTATTTGCGCTATTGTCGTTTCTTTTTATGTTACACCATAGACTCAGAGACACGAGTTTCAGATCAATAGTAGATTCCAGTCTCAGCAGTCAGAATAGAAGCAAGTCCTCATCCTTCGAGGACATGATTATTTCTCCACTATTTCATTGATTAGTTATTGGTTGGAGTTAGTTGGGAACATGTCCCATCAAATTCTTATTTAGATTATTTTGACAGTAGAGGCTTTCAGACTTGATGCAGACTATTATGTTTCAGGCTTCAGTGTTTACAATTTTGTTTTGGGTATTGTATTAGCCCACAGATGTTATCTCATCCATGTTATGTTTAGTATTGAACCTTATGGCCTTTTAGTATATGTTTCTGCATTATTTAATATTTTATGCAGTATACAAGTACAAATATCTATCATGGATTAGCTTGTTGTCCTTCGGGGTCATGAGCCCAGTGGAGCCTAAGGTTCAATAGAGTCCTGGGAAGTATGGAAGCCACATCTAGTAGAGTCTGGTGCATGGGTATGTTACGTGCCACACTTATGTGCAAGAGGTTGTGACATATTTAAGAACAGTTTCCCTTCTTTAAGTATTCATGTCATGCCAGTGAGCATAATCACAAATCAATCTCTCATTCTAATCTGCTTTTTCTTTTTATTTTGAAATATTCCTCCTAAGAGAACAAATTAGTCAGCCTCTCAGCCTAAAGAACCTTTGGGCGATCATGTTTCTCATGCAGAGTTTAGGACCGCATTTACCACTCTTGCTCAGTTTGTAGCTGCCCATAATGAGCGACCAACTGTCGTTTCGGCCAACCTAGTGTCCAAATCAGCTGCAGCTAGGATTTGGGACTTAACCAGAATGAATCCTCCATCCTTCTATAGGTCTAAAGTAGATGAGGACCCTCTAGAATTCCTAGATCAGGTGCAGAAGGTGACAGTCATCATGGGGTGACTACTGTTGAAAGTGCTGAGCTAGCTGTATATCAGTTACATGATGTGGCTCATACTTAGTTCAAATAGTGGAAATCAAAAAGGTCAGATGATATAGGTCCTATAGAGTGGGAGGAGTTTGTCACTGCATTCTTAGACAAATTCTTTCCCCAAGAGATTAGAGAGGCTAAGGTGCTAGAATTCATTACCCTCAGGCAGGGCAATATGATGGTTAAAGAGTATTCTTTAAAGTTTACTCAATTAACTAGATATGCCCCTCATGTGGTTGCAGACAGCAGAGCCAAGATGAGTAAGTTCGCTTCAGGGGAAAATGATAGTATGGTTAATTAGTGCAGATCCACCATGCTAAATAGTGACATGACTTTGGCCTGACTTATGTCCCATGCTCAACAGATACAGGACCCAAATATTAAGCAGAGAGAAAAATAGAATAGGAAATCTAGGACAAGTAGCTTTAATTTTAGTTAGCCTAAATCAGAAGCAGTGTCAGCGATTCCTGAACTAATCCCCTTTTTCAGATTTGTGGTAAGAAAAACAAAGATTCTTGCAGAGCTGGCAGCAATGTCTATTTTGGTTGTGGAAAGCTAGGCCATAGAGTCAGAGACTGCCCTTAGTTAGGTTATCACAGTCATCTCCACTCCCCAGCTCAGTTCCATCGCCCATATCAGCAGGGTGCCACCTTCAATGCTACTAGTGGGCAACACCTAAATAGACTATATGCTCTTCAGACCTGATAAGATCAGGAAAATTCTTCTCATGTAGTTACTGGTATGCTACAAATATTTCATGTACATGTTTATGCTTTGCTATATCCATGAGCTTCTTTGTATTTTGTTACTCCCTATATAGTAGTTAATTTCGAAATCAGTCCAAAAATTCTAGCAGAGCCCTTCTCAGTCTCTACCCTAGTTGGTAAAACCATTATAGCCTAGCGGGTATACAGGAAATACCCGATTATGATATTTAAAAAAGTCACTTCAGCAGACTTAGTCGAATTAGAGATGACTGATTTTGATATCATTCTCGGCATGGATTGACTTTATTCCTGCTATGCGACAGTCGACTATAGAAACAGAATAGTCCAGTTTTAGTTTCTAAGTGAACCCATCCTTGAGTGGAAGGGTAGTGTATCTTAAGGATGTGTCTATCATTTTGTTCTAGTTAAGAACACTAGTTCTGAAACTCCCATCCTTGAATCAGTCGCAGTAGTGAATGAATATTTAGATGTTTTTCCCAAAGATATTCTAGGAATTCCTCCCAAAAGGGAAATAGATTTTGGCATTGATCTTTTTCTAGATACTCAGCCTATCTCTATTCTGCCATATAGAATAGAACCAGCAAAACTCAGAGAATTGAAAGAACAATTGAAGGATCTCTTAGATAAGGGATTCATCAGACCCAACATTTTCTCGTGGGGCACACCAGTCTTATTTATGCCCAAGAAAAATGGTTCTCTCAGAATGTGCATTGATTACTGTCAACTCAATAAGGTCATAGTCAAGAACAAGTATCCTCTTCACAGAATTGATGACTTGTTTAACCAATTTAGGGTGTCAGCTATTTCTCTAAGATAGACCTCAGATTCGACTATCATCAACTCAGAGTTAGAGAAAGTGACATTGCAAAAATAGATTTCTGTATTTGGTATGGTTACTTTGAATTCTTTTTAATCTCATTTGGTCTTACCAATGCCCCAGCAACTTTCATGGACTTGATGAACCGAGTGTTCAAGCATTACTTAGACATGTTTGTCATAGTCTTTATAGATGATACTCTGGTCTATTCCCACAGTGAGCGTGATCATGCAAACCATCTCGGAACAGTACTTCAGACTCTCAGAGATCATCTGCTATTCTCTAAATTTAGTAAGTACGAATTTTGGATAAGGTTAGTAGCATTTCTTGGTCACATAATTTTCAGTGATGGTATTAGAGTTGATCCTTAAAAGACCAAAGTAGTAAGAAACTAGCCAAGACCTGTCTCTCCATCAGACATTAGGAGTTTCTTGGGTTTAGCTGGCTATTATAGATGATTTATTGAAGGATTTTCATCTATTGCAGCCCCTATGTCCAGATTGACTCAGAAAAAGTCAAGTTTTAGTGGTCGGAACCTTGTGAGAAGAGTTTTCAGGAGTTAAAGACTCGACTTACCCCATCCCCAGTCTTAGCTCTTCTATATGGTTCAGTTGTCTTCATGGTGTATTGTGATGCATCCAGAGTAGGCTTGGGTTGTGTCGTTATGCAGCATGGTAAGGTCATAGCCTAATCCTCCAGACAACTTAAACCCTATGAGAGAAATTATCCTATTCATGATCTTAAGTTAGCAGCCATAGTCTTTGCATTGAAGATTTGGAGGCATTATCTCTACGGAGTTCATATAGATGTCTTCATAGATCACAAGAGTCTTCAGTGTGTCTTTTCTCAAAAAGATCTCAATCTTCATTAGAGAAGGTGGTTAGAGATCTTGAAAGACTATGACATGAGTGTCCTCCATCATTTGAGCAAGGCCAACGTTGTGACCGACACTCTCCATAGGCTATCCATGGGTAGTGTTTCTCATGTGGAGGATAGTAAGAAAAAGTTAGCTTAAGAAGTCCATCAGCTTTCTAGACTCGGCGTTCGCTTACTCGATTCTTTAGAGGATGGTGTATGTGTTTAGAGTAGTTCAGAATTATCTCTAGTCTTCGAGGTGAAAGAAAATTAAGATAGAGATCCCAGCCTTGTCAAGTTGAAAGAGTCAGTTCAGGATAAAAAAGTAGAGGTTTTATCCCAAGAGGGAGATGGTGTTTTGTGTTGTCAGGGTCATCTTTGTGTTCCAAGTATAGATGAACTAAGGCATCAAATTCTTGTAGAAACACATGGCGTGCGCTACTCTATTCATCTAGGGGCCACAAAGATGTACCGTGACTTATGGGAAATCTATTAGTGGAGTGGGATGAAGAGAGACATTGCAGAGTTTGTGGCTAAGTGCTCTATATGTCAGCAAGTTAAGATAGAGCATCAGAAGCCTATTGGGTCTATGTAGGAGTTCAATATTCCTACTTATAAGTAGGAAGTTGTGAACATGGACTTCGTGATGGGTTTGCCTCGAACTCGTCATCAGCATGATTTTGTTTGGGTCATTGTAGAGAGACTGATTAAATCAGCTTATTTCCTTCTAGTTCATACCTCTTATTTATCCGAGGATTATGCCAAACTCTATATAAAGGAGTTGGTCAGATTCCATGATGTTCCATTGTCCATTATCTGAGACAGAGATACCCAGTTCACCTCTCATTTCTAGAAAGTGTTCCAAAAGGGTTTCGGTGCCTAAGTTCATCTCAGTAAAACATTCCATCCTCAGAATAATGGTCAAGCAGAAAGAACCATTCAGACTTTATAAGATATGATAAGGGCGTGTGTAATTCATTTCAAGGGAAGTTGGGATAACCACTTTCCTTTGATTAAGTTTGTATACAACAACAGCTATCATTCCAGTATTTAGATGGATCCATTCGAAGATCTCTAAGGTGGGTGATATAGATCTCTAATTGGTTGGTTCAAAGTTAGTGAGGCCTCATTCATAGGGCCTGACTTAGTGTTTGATGCCTTAGAGAAAGTCCAGTTAATCAGAGAAAGACTCTGGGCTACTCAGAGCCCACGAAGTCTTATGGAGATGTTCGTAGAAAAAATCTTGAGTTTGAGGTTGGTGATCATGTCTACCTAAAGATATCTCCCATGAAGGGATTGAAGAGATTCGACAAGAAGGGAAAGTTCAGTCCCTGATATGTCGATCCCTTTAAGATTCTCAGTCGTTTTAACAAGGTAGCTTATAAGCTCGAATTGCCACCAGATCAAGCCTCAGTTGATCCAGTCTTCCATGTCTCTTTGCTCAAAAAGTGTATAGGTGATCCACAAGTCAAAGTCCCTATTCAGAGTATTGATGTTCAGAACAGTGTCTCTTATGAAGAGATTCCAGTCGAAATCTTAGACTATCCGACTCATAGATTGAGGAACAAAGAAGTTCCTCTAGTTAAAGTTCTTTGGTGAAATAAGTCCATCGAGGGAGATACTTGGGAAGAAGAATCAAAAATGTGTACAAAGTATACTCACCTCTTCTCCACCAACTCAGATCAAGCTCAAGGTAACAGTACTCCTTACACTTACTCAGTTTCATGATTAGTGCTCATCACGAACTTGGTATTTAGTTTCATGTTCATGTTCCCAGTATAAACTTGGTATCAAGTACAATTGCATATTCAGTCATGCATTCATGTATCAGCTCAGTTATATAATTATGCATCAAAAATGCATTCTCATTGTAAGAAACTTAGTTCCTCAGAACATTCAGTCATACATTCATAAATCAATTACACATGCATCAAATATGAATATTTAGTATGTTATGTTCATCTTGTCAGTCATGAGATCATATTTCAGTTATTTATGTTTAGTTCATGTTTAGCTTATTATTTTTCGTGTCGCTCAGACTCATTCGAGGACGAATGTTCTCAAGGGGAAGATATTGTAATCCCCCAAAGATTTCTAACAAATTTCATCCCAAGAATGACTAGTATTAGATTCTAAAGTGAATGATAATTATTCCATGAGGAATATTTAATATTTTCACTTTTTTTCATGTGGAAAACTCAAAAATATTTCCATCGATATATGATTAACTTAAATCAAATTATCGGGTGAGAAGTTATGACTATTTTAAGTTCCCATCATAAAACAGTGCAATATTAGTCAATGGTGCACCACGCCTCAAGAGGAAATGGAATTTGGCAATTTCCAGTAGGTGTCCGCGATTATGGTGCATCGTGCCAGTACTCAAATTAAAAATTTTCCATTTTCCAATGTATCAGCGCGATTTCACCTACGCCGCGCCAAAGTTCCAGGTCACGAAGAAATGGGAAATGCGATGGCTCTGCGTTGCGCCATCCCTTAGTTTCCCAATTGTCAAATTTCAGTGACACTGCATGATAGCACCGCATCGCACCATGAGTTCAATTTGGAAAATTTTTACTAAAATTACAAGACGTGTCCAGGGTTTAAAGGGTCAATTTCCCACCCCTATTTAAGCCCTTTAACACGTGATTCAGCAACTTTTCACCAAAAACACACTCTCTTCTATAAAGTTTCTCACAAGAAAAGGCTAGAGTTTTCATAAAAGATCCAATTTCAAGAAAGTTTCACTATCAATCTTCACAAAATCACAAACTAAGGTATGCATAGTGTTCATTCATGGACTCCCTTCGTCCATGAAGCCCAAGAATCCCTTTTCTAAATTCATGTTATGGATTTTCTTATGAATTTCATGATTGGGATTCTTTTGTTCATGTTGACAATGAGTAATTGAATTGTATTCTATGAAGGAGTGTTAAATTCTATATGGGTTGATTTGTATCGCTATAGATTCATGAAACCCTAGGACTAAACCCTTGAATGATTAAATTGGAATTGAATCACGACAGTTAATTGTTTTATAATGTTGTTTAAACATTTTATGGCTACTATGTGTTTAGTTGAATGCCTAGATGAAGGGAACGTATATAATTAGCATGATATCTTGAAATTCCCATGTACGTACAAGATTATGCCTATCACATATTTGATGAAATGCTTTAGTAAATGTATTATGATGATTATTATATATTAAAGTGAGTCATGCTTTGTCAGTTTCCTTTCATCGAGTCCTGGGGGTACTTGTACCCGAAACATTAGCTGTATACCTAAAGCCATGTCATTTTTTCATGATACTCTCAGTAAAGCCATGATCCTTAGACTTTAGATAATCTTATGACTCAGGAAATCTCTATTATCTCATGAACTCAGTCAGTTGTCAGATATCAATAATATTTCTCTAGTCAAAAGAATTCAGTAACTTAGTCCATATTCAGTTTAGTAAATCGTGTTCAGTGTCCTTTCAGATGGGAGTAAAAATTAGCATCGAGTGAACCCAAGGATGGGGACACACATTATCAGATGAGTGTGTGATTCTTAATAGTCATCCTCGCATTCTAGAACTATGTAGCCAACATAGGTTGAGACATCAGCACTTCGATGAGGGTTGATGAGGTGGATAGGCAGTATCAGATAAGGGCCCCACCATTTTTGTACAGGGGACACTATCTGATAAGGGTCGCCCATAGCTTGTCCTTACAAGTGGAGCGGTATTAACACCCTTCCAGTTGAGGTTACAGATTGGACCCCATCTCAGCCATAATGGCGTATCGGGGGTATGTCAGTTAAATATGGCCTCCCACAGTATTAGTACCAGTCTCAGTAAAATAACTCAGATAGTTCTTCAGATTTAAGACTGTTAGATACAGTCGACTCAGATACAGTAAGGAACTCAGATAGTTCCATCAGATTCAGGACTATCTGATACAGTTACCCATGTTATCAGTTATGTTTAGATACAGATATTTATGCTATTAGATTTATCAAGTTTTAGTATGTCATGTCATCAGTATTCAGATTTAGTTATCACAGTATCACAGTGTTAGTTACAGTTACATATTTATATATGCATTCTCATATTCATGTTAGATAGTCAGCTAGCATTATTCATGCATGTTAACCCTTGCATTAGCCTACCTCACATGTATACTCAGTACATTCTATTGTACTGATGCATTTTCACTATGGTGATTTCTTTTTATGTTACACCATAGGTTCAGAGATACGAGTTCCAGATCAACAGTAGATTCTAGTCTCAGTAGTTAGAATAGAAGTGAGTCCTCATCCTTCGTGGACATGATTATTTCTCTACTATTTTATTGATTATTTATTAGTTGGAGTTAGTTGGGGACATGTCCCATCAAATCCTTGTTTAGATTATTTAGACAGTAAAGGCTTTCAAACTAGATGCAGACTATTATGTTTCAGACTTCTGTGTTTACAGATTTATTTTGGGTATTGTATTGCCCCACAGATGTTATCTTATCTATGTTATGTTCAGTATTGAACCTTAGGGCCTTTCAGTGCATGTTTCCATATTATTCAATATTTTATGCAGTATACAGGTACAAATATCAGTAATGGGTTAGCTTGTGGTCCTTCATGGTCATGAGCATCGTGTATCATTCCGGTTCAACAAATTGGGGTGTTACTCTTAAGGCACATAATAATGGCTAAAACATAAGCATGGATATTACAATGCCCTAACTTGCAAATTCATGGATTATGACATGGGAATTACAAAATTCAATGTACATGCTATTCAATCTTCATGGAATCTTCAATTAATCATGAATTGGAACTAATTTAATATCATGAACACTAATACAATCAAATTTTGAGCATGTAAATCATGAATCGTAGATCTTGAAGTTTTAAAAGTGGATTCGTGGACTCTATGGGTGTAAGGGACCCTTAGATAAATACCTAACATACCTTAGAATATTTGTTCTTGAAGATTCTTGGAGAAATTCTAGAGATTGATCTTGATTTAATGGAGATAGGGTTTGTTTTCTTGAGAGAGAATGATTTTAATTTGGGGAAAACTTGATTAAGAATGACCTTTAAAAGGTTTTTAGGGATTAAATCCCGTATCTGGGCATTCAAAAATCACAGGAAAAGACCAATTTATCCCTGTACATCAATTTTAATTTTTGAGAAATTTTTCTTGACATGGACCCCTAGCACGACGCGATGCTATCGTGACGTATCTCTGGAAAATGATATATGGGAACTGAGGGCTTGGCGCGATGCAGTGGGATCACGGCGCCCCTTTGGTTCTGAAATATGGAATCATCGCGATGCGGTGGGATTGCATTGGTACACTGGATAGTGAGAATATGAAACTCAGCCTTGGTGCGACACGCCAATATCACGGAGCAACACTGGAAAATGACAATTGTCCTTTTGATATACTCCGTGATGTGCTACTGGCCTGAATGATGGTGTTTAACGACTGAAACTTTAAATAGCCATAACTTCTTACCCTGGTATTGAATTTTGGTGAATTTTATATCGTTGGAAAGCTAATTCAATTTCCTACACAATGGTAAGCTCTAAACTAAAAAATACTGAGTATTTGAGAATTTTTATATTAGATAACTCATGAACTGAGGGTTAAGTTAAGCTTGAGAAATACGGGGTATTACAATCTATGAAGTGATAACTGATATAATAGAATTCCAAAAGTTATTAAGGATGGAATAATGTATGTAACTTCTCATTAGGATACCCCTCTACAAAATACATACATGAATCAAAAGAAAAGGGATTTATGGAATCACCAAATACATTATGTAAGCACAAATTATAAGACGACGAGACTGAGGTTATACAAGGTGTATTACACTGTCTAAGCTGGAATACTTGGAAAAATGAGATCATTCACTAAGCAATTATGAATTGAATTATGACCTAATATTTCAATCATAGACACTATCCATGGACTGAACTGAATTTGCAATTTTCATAGACATGAATGAATTACCTTACGGACTAGCCATATTCATGAAACTTCAGATAGTAAGACCAGGTGATAATATGGAGAACTATAGGAACATAATTGTGTGAGTGCTAAACTGAATTGCTGGCTATACGGATTAAATCATACAAAGAGTTTATACTGAACTAGAGTATTTCTTAAACACGTTTTTTGAGAAGTTCTAGTAATATTAGGGAACCCAGAATTCTTAGGCATGATCTGAATAAGAAATCTGAATAAGGAATCTCAACATGTCTACAACTCTATAAACTGGAATATAGAACTATGAAACGTAAGATATAATAGAATTACTATGCCTTAGGCAATGCAACTTCTAAATTTCAAGCTTAAATACTTCCTCATCTATACTTTTTACCTTAAATACTATGCTCATTTGATTTAACTTATAATTCTTACATGGGAATTGATATCTCCATCTACTAAAGTCTGAGCTGAACTAAATTCTCTCATCATGTTCAAGCCTACTAGAATTTACAAAGTGCAACCCATAATACCATAATACTAGTCTAAACCATGAATTTGATACTCTATGAGTGTTTCACAACTTTGGCCTCAAGAATAATTCTTCTTGCAACTTTAAAAACTAAATTCAATCTCTTACTAGGAATTCATTAGCACACAATGCACCATCCACTTATATACTAACATGACGTTCAAGCCTATCATTATAACCACATATGATCTTCTAGGCAAATAACGAACTAAAGTATCTTTCCCATATTCTCTAATACATCTTTCAATAATGATTTCCAGATACAATCCCTCAAGAAAACACACACAAAATTTCAACTAACCATGACATATTTCAAAAGATCTACCTCAATATTCCTTCCAATTTGTAGACTTACATAGAACAAGCATACAATGATTTTTCCTAATACAAAACATTTACTATCTCCCATCTAAAAAATTGCTCATCACCACAATCATCAAATAAGGAGAGGTTACTAAAAGGATAGAACATGAGGACCTGAAACATGAAAAAATACTATGAATAACTTTGACACTTAACTGAGGCTTGAGGAATCGATTATCAAAAGCATAAATTTATTAAAGATATTAAAAATGAGGACATACATAGCATAATCCGAATTTTGCTAATTATTAAGAGTGTAGCATGACTACTTTGAACTGAACATACTATAAAATATGAGTACATGAGTCATGGCCAGCATAACTAGAGTTTGGAGTTCATAAATTCATGAAATATGATTTGTACTGCTGAGTGAACTAGAACTCTTTATCCTAGGAACTTGAAGCGAACATGATTCAAAGGAAAATGCATGAATATGAACTATGATCATGGATCTGAAATATAAAGTATGAATAGATATTGTGATGACTTAAGTTCAAAACTTTGCACTTAGATAAGAATGGGTCATACATCTTCCTCCCTGGTGATGTTCTATAACACACTGGCATCACTAATACAATCTGAGCGCCTAACTTGGTTTCTTTTTCTATCATCTCCCCCCTTAACTTTAAGCCAACATTACAAGTCTGTAGAAACCTTTAATAAACTCTAAATGAACTACAGCTACTCTACTCTAGAGTATGAGATATAATAATACACATCAAGAATAATCTCACCTTGAAAGACTATATCTTAAAGTGTAAAACTCACTGCTAATACTTCCTTCTGAGATACAACTCATATGTTTCTATATCCCCAATATTCATTATACAATAACTTAAACACTTACTAACATAGAATCTTCAGGAGTATCACCATAACCTGAGTTCACACCATCAAGAATTTCAATTGTTCTTTCTATTAGCTCAATCATCAAAGATTCAAACTTAGATTCTAACACTAAGCATGGATATTCCCAAACTTTTTAATAAATTGTACTAACTTCATTCTTGAAAACTCCCTTAATATATACTATCCTTAACTTTCTTTAGCTTAAGCAATCATCATCATATACTTAAACCTTTCTCGACAACATAGTTGCCTCACTAAAAATATAATGTTCCTCTTTTCCTTCATATCCTACTAATACCATATCTCTAAACTTATACTTTTCCTTAAACCATATGAATTACCATTACAACAACATACCTAACATCAACAACCTATAATCCATAACTTAGCGGGTAATAACATCATATATACTATATAACTTGCCTCATTTGTGCTTACTAGCTTAAGGGTACTATCTAAGCACACACACATTAAAAAAATCAGAAATAATACAATCCCATATCACCTTGTGTACACCTCTAGATCATACCTACGCCATATACTTAAAATTATTGCATACACTATTTCAATCCTATTAGTTCACCTTTCATACAACTAGCTCCGTGGATACATAATCTGCTAAATTATGATAACACTATCCCAACTCTACTACTACTAATCTATTGATAGGAATTTAAGCCTAACTATTTTTGTTACCTCGAAACTAAGGCAGGGTTGGAATGAATGGAGGATGATAAGAGTCTACAAAAGTTTCAGAGAGAATATATCTATAGCACGATCTGAGCTATAAAATTAGGGAAATATTTTCTAAATGCCCTATAGCCTCTAAAAGAAAAGTACAGACGTCTTTGTACCATTTTGTAAGGCTCTACTAGACACGAATTCATAGACACCCTAGGACACTTGAACCTGACTTTGATACAAAGTTTGTAACACCTCGAGACAACCCCTTGGACTCCATACACTGCTTAGAAAACCATAGCTCATGATACTTGCATAGCTCATGAGCAATTGAATATGTTACATAAATTTGGAAGATATAAGCAGAAGAGACATTTTTGATAAATATGTACAATACTATACAGTTTAAAACATACTTTGGTTATACAAAATAGAACTAAAATTAAATACATAAACTATAAATGACCGTCTATATAGCCTCTAGTAGTATTGAATATAGGTAGTCAGGGAATGACCCCCGGCTATTCCAAATTAATATGACTGAATAAAATTAAAATGTTAAATCTAAAATGGACTCAAATCAAGAGAACTCATCACCTATTTTCCAAAAGCTATGAACTGTCTGATTATTATGTGTGGGCTACAATTGGTACCTACATTATGAATTAATATAGCCACACAAACATATATGTAGGTCAATATTTCTGGAATGTACTGAGTATGTGGGGGCGAGTGCATAAGTAAAACAATAACTAAATATTCATATAAACTTTCAATGATGCATGCTAAGCGGAAATATCTCACCTTGAACTTGAATAACATAAAAGACTTCAAGATCATAAACATGAGTAATGAAGCATGAGAATAACTTTGTGAGCCATAACACTTGGTTTTTAAAAGCTTTACTTTTTGTTCTTTCTTTTGGAAGGTTCTTCTAACCGGCATAAATCATGTGAGCTATCATGGAGTCTAACATCTTACCTATATCGGGGAGAGCTGTTCTACCCTTTCCATCGAAATAAAACTTAAGTTATCACTATAACTTAAGTTATCACTAAACGTTATAGATAATTATAAAAAAATCATAACCTGTAGTGGCTCGTAGGTTCTAGGAATTTAGGATATGCTCATACGCATTACTTCTTGGTGATAAATACTACTCCCAGAATACTTATATGCTCATACTTTATGAAATCTACTTTAATATAGCATAAGGTTTATAGAATGAAAATTAGTTATGCTTCTTTTTACTTTAAATCATAATCAAGATGAACAAATATGGACTCCATATCTTATCTTAAGATCAAAAGATCAATCTTTGCTTTGTATTATAGTATAAACTTATGAATAGAGCTTACGAGCATAATATTCTTATAAACTCAATACTTGTACTTAGGTTTTATAATACATGCTTAAATTCTTAGAAATTCATGACAAAACTTTATGATCAATAATTATTTTTAAATCTTTCAACAATATCAAGTCAAGATAATGAAATTCAAATCACAATATGAATCTTATAAGTCAAATCATAAATATATGCAATTCTTGATGCACTTAAAGATTTCAATATCATGGTAGTAATATATTTCAAGAATATAGCAATTTGGGTATGAACCCTAACTCTAAATAAATTAATTAAATCTTAAAATCATGCACTTTGGGTACAAGGATGAAAGGATAACCTTGTTCATAATCCCAACATACCTCATTGGTTATATTCTTGAAGAAGGCTTGAATTTGAAAACATGAAATCTCGAATTCTTAGGAGGAGAAACTTGAGTTCTTCATTCTTGGGAAGGGAGAAGGTTTTTTACATGAGTTAGTTTGATGATAATAGGGAAATAGTGCCCTTTTGGAGCTTTAATTTGTCACTTGGGTGCTTGGGGGCAAGGGTAAAGGATATTCATAAGTAATGCCCCTTAGGCTGTTACTTATGAATGCAGAAAACATATCCTCTGGGTTGCGGTGTCTAACATAGGCCTAAGGCATAGTGTCATGGAGCTATCGTGGACCTTTACTATTTTTCATGAAAATTGTCATAACATTTTGCTTGCGTATTGGATTAAGGTAAAATTGGTATCATTGAAAATCTAATTCAATTTTCTATAACTTGGTTGGTCTTGAGAAGAAAAATTCCGTATATGCAAAAATTTATACACGTTCAAAGCTTACCCTCTTAGAATCAAATACCAAAATTTGGTTGAATCAAAGGATGTTAGCTCAACTTTTCTCTAAGTGATTCCTATGAATATTTTTTATCTCATAAGTGATAATGCTCAACTTACACCACAAATAAGTGCAAGACGGTTATCATCAATATATTTACCCAACTTTGGAGTCGGGGTCGAATCCACTAGGAACAATGTGACCGACGATCAAACTAATTTGAAAATACAACTACAAGTTGAATTTATTCAAATGATAGAAAAAGATAAAATTTGGGGGTTTTAAATGGTTAAACAAAAGTTGATAAACACTTCGATTTAACAATGTTATGGGACACTAGAGTTATGGTCACCAAGATGCTGACATAGGTTGGGTTGCAAAGAAATTTAGAGTTCTAATTAACACTTCAATTGTAAGAAGAGTTGAATCCAATTATTTACCCATTCTTCTCTCAACCTCAGTAGGTAGTGTATCCGTTAATTCTCTCAAACTTAAAGGATGTGTTTGCTATTCAACTATGTTCTCATGTAGGCAAATCCGGTTAAGGCATTTGCCTCTAAACTAAAGATTAAAATCTTTTAAGTCCATGTAAACTCTTTCTTTTCCCACATACACTTTCCTCTAGAACAAGTGATGTTCTTGGGCTTACCTTTCAAGTTGCAACTAAGAGAGATCGTTACATTGCTCGACAAGCACTTTTCTCTCGGACAAGTGATTGTTTCATTGAAGTAACCTAACAAAGACTTTCCTCTTAGACAAGTGATGTTTGTAGTGCTGACTCTATTAAGTTGTAGCCAAGAAAGATCATTAAAATAAAGAAAGGTTTATACAACATCAATTTGTTATGGACATACATTAGATTTACAACCCAAATTAGTATTCACATCAAGGTTCCCATAACTCAAGTAAAGAAAATTAGTTATTCATGATACAAAGATCAATAATATGTATTGAATTCATAATCAAGAATAAGTAATTAATCATACCCATAATCAATCTTCCAATGGAAGATGTTTACAAGAATGTTAGGAACTCTCAATGAGAGGTTTCTCTCCTTTTCACCCCTATTAAAATTGTCCAGATAGATGAATTATAAATTGAAAAATCCTAAAAGATGCTATTTATACTAAAGCCTAATTAATGAAATAAAATAATAAAATTAATAACATTATTTGGAATAGGTGACGCCCAGGATGATGCCGTATCAAGAAGTTGGCACCCTATCACAGATGGCGTCAGAGAAGCTTCAGTTGCCTTTAGGTTCTATCTTAGGCTGATGATGTGAATGATGCTGCATTAGGGATCTGACGGCGTATCACTAACGTCGTCAGATATCTTCTTCCCATGCTAACTTTCTTCTTAAGGCTGATGCAATTCTTGACTCCTTATCACGACTTTGATACCATGTCACCGACGTTGTCAGAACTTCTCCTCAAACTGCAACTCCCTAGTTAAGGCTGGTGCCTATGCTGATAGGCTATCACGAGGCTGATGACTTATCACGGAGATCGTTAGCCATGTTTTTTTCTATTTTGCTTAGATTTTCAACTCTTTTGCTCCATTATTATTTTTTATCATTTCTTCAGCCTTTTTGTGCAATATCATGAGCAAACACATCAAGAAAACAAGAGTTGCTTTAGAATTCACAATTATTTTGAGCTAAAAAGCATTAAATGTGTTAGCTTTTGCTCACACATCAACACCCTCAACTTAAAACAATTGCTTGTCCTCAAGGAACTACATAATACTATACTATGATGCTTAACCAAGAGACACATAAGTTACCTGTCACAGTTGATTATCAAGTTTAGCTCAAAACTCATGCCATTTTCCACGTTCAATTAGTTATAAATCCAATCATGCATATCCATGAAGATTAACAATGTGACCTAAAGGAATCAAGATATGGAATCAATTCAACAACAATAACCATGCATATGTACAAGTTACACTACCCAAACAAGTAAACAGCTAGCAATACAACCGATGTGCCCTTACAACAAAGATGTCCTTCCTCACTCATATATGAACTCAAGTATGTCAATGAGGGGAGGGTCAAGAGACACTCACTCTTAGAAAGAAATTCCAATCAATGCATCTCAAATACCACATGCTTACCCTTATTTTCATTACCAAGGTGTCCAGACAGATAAGTTAGGCTCACCATAGGTCTTTTCTTTGGCTTGTAATGTAGGCTAAGGGTTGGTATGATATTCTTTGGAATTTAGAGTGACTAAGCCTCCTTGAAACTACCTTAACTTTTGGGGTTCACTTATTAACCTTTTTCTTCTTTTTCTACTTTACTTGATCACACATTATTCAGGATGGATGTGGCTTTTCTTTTTCATTCTTTTTGTTTTCTTATTCTTATTACACACCACCCAACCTTTTATTCTTTTTCACTTATTCTTTTCCTTTTATTCTACCTTTTTTCATACCCAGTTTACATTATGCACCCCTATAATAGCCACCCTCAACTTAGGTTGTTTACCTAAGTCTAGGTGCACAGTGTCCAAGAAGGACTAGGGCCAAAGTAGGTTCATTATGATCTACATGGGAAGGTCATAGGTGTCATAGAAAAAAATGGTCAATTCAGGCTCAAAATAGGGATCAAGAGATATCATGCATACATGGAAGGTTATTTAGGCAAAAAAGTGACTTAAGAATCAAAAAGGCCAATGATCCTTTCCTAACCCCTATATTTCAACCAAGGTAAGACTAACCGGGAAAGTTCTAGATTCAACACACACAGGGAATTGAGTAAGACTTGACACATACATGGCACAATGGTACATCATAAGGTACTACCTATTCGGTTCAAGAAATTGTTAGCAATGATTATCATGTCCCTAGTACTAATAGTATAAAAAGATTCATAGTAGCCACATATAAATTCATATAACATAGTTATAAAATAGACCAACGGAGAGGTGTTTATCAGTGTTAAAAATTAACAAAAACATGTCAACTGCTCTAGATACTTATTTTTCTCCAGTTAACCACAACACATCACAAAACAAACATAATATGCCTAAAAATACCAGTTTTACTAGGAACAAGACTCCGGGGAAAAGAGGCACGGCAACAAAAATCCCAGGAGGACATTAACACCCACAAGTAGCCCCACCCTCAACTTAATATCATGCATTGTTCCCAACACGTCAAATCAAAACAAGAGATTTAGAAACATACTTATGGAACCATAGGTTCAAAGATCTGATGTTAATCACATAATACGAATACAAACAACAAATTACCTTGGGTTGCCTCCCATGAAGCACCTAGTTTAACATCGCGGCACGACCCAACTCAATATTTTTCTCCACCTTGAGGATATGAATTTCTCCCTCAACTTAGAGTCCATGTTCTTGCCTCGCTCATAGGGAGGTGGTACAAAGATTAAGAAGTCGAGTAATGAATGATGCATGGTAAACAACTCAACCTTAAAGTGAGGTGTGTTTTTAAATTGTTTATCAACTGTAAAATAAAGAATATAGAATTCTTGTTTCTCATCTTCACAGTCTTCCACTAGTTTAGATGATTCCACATACAAAATATCATCTAAACATAATGTGGAAAAATGCTTTGAGTGTGGCCCAACAAATTCTATGTCAAAATTTACACTATCTTCTACACACTCACTTTTATTCATCTTCTCAACATTTTCACTTTGAACTGGGCTAGAGTCTTCATAAGAGATTGGCTTGTTTTCTTCTTTTGCCTCTAGCACCATTTCCTCAATATTGGCGTCATCCCTTATGGTTGGTTTGGTTGGTTGGGAAATCTCTAAGGTCTACTCAACATCAAGCACAACATCGATATAGGGTTCTTGCTCCTCATCTTCACACTTATCCATTATGGTAAATGATTCCACAGATAATATAACATCTAACCACAATGTAGAAAAGTGTTTTGGATGATTGATCTCGATATCCATCTCTTCTATTCTTTCTCTTCCCTCATTAAATTTGCTAATGTCTTAACATATGTCACATATGGTATCATTCGTTGTGTCTATACGATCCAATATTAGATGAAGCATAGCTTCAATGTCACTCTTTCCAGTGCTCCATTCTTTCTTTTATTGACCATAAGATCTATCAAACTCATAAGAAGAACTAGAACCTGGGTTAGCATAATAGGGGAAGGGGAATTTGGCAATAACTCCAATGTCCATCTTGACCACCACATAAAGAACAATTATACTCCTAGTAGGTTGGAGATGGTGCACACATCTTTTTCCGAGGAGCATATTTACAATATTGCCAAAAGTCAGGTCCATCACAATATGAACATGGATCATTAAGATATGATTTCCAAACACCAAACTCATGTTCATTCCAAGATGCCATAGTAATAAGTAAATTAGAATAAAAATCTACCTAACAAAAGAAATAAAAGAAAAGTAAAAACAAATATTTACAAGTTTGAATTCAAGCAAGTAGGCTAAAATTCCAAACTAAATCAATACGTCAAATTGTTCGCCGACAATGGCGCCATTTTTGATAATGCTAAACTTATACATCAAATAAGTGCAAGGCGATCGTCATTAATATATTTACCCAACTTTGGAGTCGGGGTCAAATTCACGAGGAACAATGTCACTGGCGATCAAACTCATTTGAAACTACAACTACAAGTTGAATTTAAACAAATGATAGAAAAATATACAATTTAGGGGTTTTAAATGGTTAAACAAAAGTTGATAAACACTTTGATTTAACAATGTTAAGGGACACTAGAGTTATGGTTACCAAGATGCTTACATAGGTAGGGTTGTAAATCACTTTAGAGTCCCAATTGACACTTCAATTGCAAGAAGAGTTGAATCCTATTATTTACGCATTCATCTCTCGACCTCAGTATGTAGTTTATCTGCTAATTCTCTCAAACTTAAAGAATGTGTTTGCTATTCAACTATGTTCTCATGTAGGAATATCCGATTAAGGCATTTGCTATTAAACTAAAGATTAAAATCTTTCGAGTCCATGTAAACTCTTTATTTTTGCACATACACTTTCCTCTCGAACAAGTGATGTTCTTAGGATCACCTTTCAAGTTGCAACTAAGAGAGATCGTTACATTGCTCGGCCAGTATTTTCCTCTTGGATAAGTGATTATTTCATTGAAGTAACCTAACAAACACTTTCCTCTCAGACAAGTGATGTTTGTAGTGTTGACTCTATTAAGTTGCCACCAAGAAAAATCATTAAAACAAAGAAACATTTATACAACATTAATTTTTTATGGACATACATTAGATTCACAACCCAAATTAGTATTCATATCAAGGTTGTCATAACTTAAGTAAAGAAAATTAGCTATTCATGATACAAAGATCAACAATATGTATTGAATTTATAATCACGAATAAGTAATAAATCATACCCACAATCAATCTTCAAATGAAAGATGTTTACAAGAATGTTAGGAACTCTCAATGAGAGGTTTCTCTCCTTTTTTGCCCCCAGTAAAATTGTTCAGATAGATTAATTATGAATCAAAAAATCCTAAAAGATACTATTTATACTAAAGCCTAATTAAGGAAATAAAATAACAAAATTAATAAAATTGTTTGAAATAGGTGATGCCCAGGCTGACGCCGCGTCAAGAAGTTGATGCCTTATCACAGATAGCGTCAGAGAAGCTTCAGTTGCCTTCAGGTTCTATCTTAGGCTGATGATGTAGATGATGCCGCATCAGGGATCTGACGGCATATCACCAACGTCATCAGATATCTTCTTCCCATGCTAACTTTCTGCTTAAGGCTGACGCCATTATTGATGCCTTATCAAGACTTTAACTTCATATCATTGGTGTTATCAGCTCCTCAAACTGTATCTCCCTGGTTAAGGCTGACGCCTATGCTGATAACTATCATGAGGTTGATGACTTATCACGGAGGTCGTCAGCCATGTTTTCTTCTATTTTGCTCAGAGTTTCAACTCTTTTTCTCCATTATTGTTTATTCTTATTTCTTCAGTCTTTTTCTATAGTATCATGAGCAAACACATCAAAATAATAAGAGTTGCTTCAGAATTCACAATTATTTTGAGCTAAAAAGCATTAAATATGTTAGATTTTGCTCACACATAAATAAGCACTATTAACACTAGGATAATGATCATAACAATTATATTTAAATAGGAATCAGTTGGATTAGAGATTATACATGTAGAAATAACAATTAGAATTCTAGCCCAAAAATTTAGGGTGTTACACATTTATTCACTAAATACAAGAATGCCATATAGATTATATTTGGACCTGTGTTATGGTTTTTTTATAGGAACTAAACTAGTGATTATGTTATAAAGCCATCTTGTTGCTAATATTATGAGCCATGATACTAAGGATTCTAAAAAGTATATCTATTGACCACATGACAAACTATGCTACTAACTATGTTGAACCCGTTAATGCTTTGTAGTATTCATGCTATATATATTCATAAATTTATGAATAAATTATCCCTGACAACAGATGATGAGATATAAAGGTATTCTCCTCCTTACATCTCTTTTACTTTAGCCCTCGTGGGGCATGTTATTTACTTTAGCCCTTGTAGGGCTTGGACTTTACTTTAACCCTCGCGAGGCCTGTCATTTACTTGTTATTTAATTTAGCCCATGTAGGGATTATTTTATATTATTGATATATTGGTATGATGATAATTGCCTATAAGGCCAAAGAATATTATGATGATATGATGATACCCTGTAAGACCAAAGAATGTGATAGTTTGATGATACCCGATTCGGTTAGATGATATTATGATTATATATTAATGCCTGACAAGGCTGGAGGAAACTATGATTATGATATTGATACCCAATTTGCATTCCGAGGATTTGATTATGATACTGTTACACATTCAAGTATGGAACATATGATTATGATATTAATATTTGATTCAAGTTCAGAGGTTATAACTATGATATTTATACCCAGTTCGCGTCTGAAAGATAGGATTATGATATTAATACCTAGTTCGAGTATGGAATATATGATTATGATATTGATACCCTATTCGAGTCCAAACGATATGATTATGATTTTGATACCTAATTTGAGTCTGGAAGATATGATTATGACATTGATGCCTGGTTCGAGTCTGGAGAATATGATGATGATATAATGATTCCTGACAAGGCCGAATGATATGATTATTTGTGCCTATGTGTGAACCTACTAGTACGAATTCGGATAGCCTTATGTATGGCAATTATATATTTATTTATATTCTTGGGTAGTTGGCTATAATATTGATATTGAGGGTGTCAGTTATAATCTTCTAATGAATTGAGTTGTAAAGTGGTATAGTTGTTGATTTAAGAATAAAAGTTGCTTATATGAATATTAATTAAGAGACTAATAGTGACTAGTGAATTTATGAACCTTAGAAATATAGAGAACTTACGACATTGATGGATATTAATAGGGATGATTAACTTAATATGGTGGTTAGTGATATTGGACTTAGAGATAGTGATAATTAGTTGTTATTGATGACTAAGTTTATGAGGTTGATTGATTGCTAATCCAGGATTTATAGATTAATGATGACAATTAATGAGTGATGTTTATTGATAGATGAATAGTGAATTAGTGGTGATTGGTGGTTGCATGATTAGTGGTGACTAGTGGGATTATGATGGCTAGAAATGAACTTTGATTAATTGTCAGATATTGTCTAATGATGAATCTTGACTAGATTCTTGATATTGGCTAGTTAGTGAATAATGGTAAGTTGTTGGCCCTTGAATAGTGACAATATGATGAATAATGGATAGAAAATATTTAGCAGTTATATGATAAATAGTAAGTAATTGGTTTAGTAATAAGCATTGGCTAGCTAATAATGAGTGAATAAGGTGTACTGATGAGATACATGCCTATATGATGGTCAGTTATGATTATTAGTATATTAGTATATGTCATCCAATTATTATTATTGATGATGGTTATGGATGTTGGTATATCACCGTTTGATGGAAATTATGGAAAAATATGGATAACGAGAAATTTAAATACATAGATATATATATATATATACATATATATTAGCTATTTGATTCTTTTATGTCTGTTGGATGTGCTCTTCAATGTTATGAGACATTGTGATAGGTTTTTTACTTTATGCACTAGTTGGTGTATGGGCTCTAACTTTTTACTTGTGTTTGCTTATAACTGCAGTTCGGTTGCCTTGTGATCTTGAATCATTAATTCCTTTTGCTTATAATTTTTTGCTTATACTTGATGATATTGTCATGCGTAGATACCTTATGTAATATTATTATTCCGATATTTCATGCTTTTTATATACAACAATATTGGCTTGTGTTGATGACTTATGTTATACTGTCATTTCTAATTATTTACTTATTATATATAGTGATGATGGAGATGATTTAAGTTCGATTTTGTAACTTGAAATAGTTATGCTTGTCTTGAACTTTATTATTCTTATATCATGGTTTAGCTTAGTCGGTTAATGTTGCCTACTTAGTACCCATTGTTTTAATACTCATACTACACTTCAATAACTTTTTGGTGTAGATTTGAGTATTAGGTATTGTTGTTGATCATGGTTAATATAGTGATTTACTTCTGGAGATAGAGTGAGCTCTTCGAGTTCTAGTCACCCAATTTCCTTCCATCTCTTATATTCAATCTTTAGCATTCAAGACATATATTAACTATTCTAGATTTGAATATGTATTAATACTATTAGTTTCTTTTGTACTAGCTCTATGAGGTTTTGGGATTGGTATCTTATATGACTGCTTATTCTATCTAGAACCCTTATGATTACAATTAATGTCCTTGGAGTTATCCTATGTTAGGCCTTTCTTACCTAATTAACCCACTGTGTTAGGCTCCGGGTTATGGTATTGGCTTACCGACTTGTAGAAATAGGTAGGTGCCATTATGACTTCATAGGAGTTCTTCACTATTTTTTCTTATATCGTGCCAAGATTTTGAGTTAGTAGAATATCCTCTTGACTTTTCTCTTCTGAAGAAGCTAGGACACATGCTACCGCTATATAAGACGAGGATCCTGAGATCGAGCCCAGTGATCCTACTCTTGTTATTGAACATGGATGACCTAAGAGGTTGTGAACAACTTAGAGACATGTCCCTAGTTAGAGTCTAGGGTTGGCCACCTTTCCCAAACCCTATGCTTACACCTTATCCAGAGATTCATCTGCTACAGTTAACAGGGGACTAGAGATCATCCCAGGCTACACTATAGCCTATTTCTTCAATAGTACTTAGAAATGCATAAGATCAGTTATTGGGAATTAAAGTGGTGTGTCGTTGGATAATACACAGTTTGTGGCTCAGAGTGGTACTGAGGTAGGGGCTCAGCCAGTAGCTGCGGATCCTAGAGTTGAGATTCCTCTTGTATTAGTAGTCGCTCAGTCAGTGGTGGCCTGGACTTTTATGTATTCTAAGGAGTAAAAGATGTTGGGGAGATTCTTATGATTAGCTCAGGCAAGATTTTATGGTACTCCCAGAGACGATACATATGAATTCCTGACTACGTGTGAGGATAAGCTTTGTGGTTTGTCCTTGTTGAGACTCGTACTGAGGAATATGCTACATTTTAGTTTGACTCTTCTGGTCATTATTGGTGGAGAGATTTTATGGAATCTAGACCAGCTAGATTTTCTTCTTTATCATAGACTTAGTTCTCTAAGATGTTCTTAGGAATGTGTATGCTTTCCATCCCTAGAGATCGATTGAGAGATTAGTTCCCCAGATTGGAGCAAGGCTCCATGAAAGTTGTAGGGTATGGCATACAACAACTTTGTTAGAGAAGTTGAGGATATTTTATTCGCATGTCTTCTCAGAGTAGATATCCTCAGTGTTCATCCTTGTATCCTTAGAGTTAGCCTAGTTGACCAGTTCAGGTAGCTCTTTAAACTACTAATAGAGGTCATTCTTGTGTTATTAGTCATATAGGTAAGGGCAGTGATCACTCTTCCAGAGATTCATCTATGGGTCATTCTAGATATAGTGTTTATTCTGGATTAGCGGGATTTGTTGGCACTGGTTATGCTCATGTTATTTGTTATTCTTATGGGTTTTCTGGTCAGTATTTGTAGGAGTGCCCTATTTGTGAGGGAGATAGATGGTTCATCTTAGAGTAGTCCCTTTATTATAGAAATTCACCCCTCAGTTAGTGTGTTTTTCTTGGTTGCAAGGGTGGTTACTAGGGTGCTCAAGGTGGTTTTCAAAAAGGCAGGATAGGAGATCATTTAGGTACCCAACCTAGTGACGAGTATGATCAGTTCTATATAGTACCTATTAGACTCGAGGCTTAGACTTTGGATACTGCAAATACATGTGCAATTTTGATGTGCTGCCAGTAGGCTCTTGATTTACTTGACTTGGGATCCACTTATTTTTTTATATATTTGATCATTATGCACCACAATTTATGTTTCTTATTGATTTATTACCTGTTCTATTATGTATATCAATTCCCATGGGTGATTCTTTAGTAGTGGATCAAATATTTTGATCATGTGTTGGGACTATTAATGATCTTGAGACTTATGTTGACTATATTATTCTGATTATGGTATATTTTGATATGATATGGGATATTTTTTCTAGATCGTTACCTTAGTCATGACTTGTATACCCCAGTCGTATGGTAGAGAGCGGTTATCCACAAGACAACTAGGGTATATCTTATATTGTGTGAGGAGATATATTTCTAGGGGTTTTGAGTCTTATCTCCCTTATGTTCTGATGATAGTGTTGAGAGTCCATCGCTTGAGTCTATTCTTATTGCGTACAAGTTTCCCGATGTGTTCCCTACTTACCTACTTGGTATTCACCCTTTTCGTGAGATTGATTTTTCTATTGACCTCGAGCCTAAAACCTGACCTATTTCTATGGTACCTTATCATATGGCTCCTGCCGAGCTTAAGGAGCGGAATTCTTAGCTTTAAGATCTTCTTAATAAGGTTTTTATTAGATCAAGTGTGTCTCCATGGGGTGCCGCTATATTGTTTAGGAAGAAGAACAATGTCCCTTTGCAAATATGTATGGATTATAGGCAGCTTAGTAAAGTGACGCTGAAGAACCGTTATCCTATGCCTCGTATGGATGATTTGTTTGGCTAGTTTCTGAGTGCAACCATGGTTTTCTGAGATTGATTTGAGGCTTTGAATGGTAGGTGATGTTTTTCTCTAATTGGATGTGTTGAGACTCCCAAGGTTAGACCCCTTTGATGCAAATATGATTTAAGGGTTATGGGAGAGAGTCAGGATGATTCAGGATAGATTGAGAGTGGCTCAGAGTAGGCAAAAGGCCTATACAGATCGTTAGCTTTGTGCCTTAAGATTTGGAAATGGTGATCATGTATTCTTTTGTGTTTTACCTATGATGGGAGTAATGAGTTTTTAGGTAAGGGTAAGCTTAGTTTGAGATATATTAGACCCTTTGAGACTATCCACGTTGTTTAAGAGGTGGCTCATAGGTTAGCTTTACCTTTGGATTTTTCTATTTTTCATTAAGTTTTCCATGTCTCAACTTTGCGGAGATTTATTCCTAATCCATCTTATGAGATTAGATGGGGCTAAGTCCAGTTGAATGAGTGTTTGTCCCTGTTAAGGAACCCGTGCTAGGTTTATCCAGTGATGTGACACAATTGTGCCTACAGGAACTCCAGTTATTAAGGTTCTGTGGAGACACCACCTAGTGTTGGAGTTTACTTGGGATATCGAGATGTGGACACAATATTCTCACCTGTTTGATGCTTCATATACATCCTCATCTTTAACTTTTGAGGATGAAAGTTCTTTAGTAGTGGATGTTGTAATAATCCTTAAAGTCTGTCTTCCCACTTATTTTCTCCATTATTGCCTTTCTATAGTTGCCCCATGTAATTTATTACTTGTTGAAACTAATAGTTTGGTTGTTGGAGAAATTTCCCTTTTAGAAGTTTTCACTGGTTACGAATGGCTACAGAGCAAAAACCTCAGTAAAAATATCTCGGATGTGAAGTTCAACAATGAAAGGAGCTTTAAAATATCGATTTTAGCCTATAAAGAGCCTTGGTTTGGGTTATAAGACACCCGAGTTCATTTTGACCAATTGATCAAAAAGTAAGAAAATCGGTAGACATAGGTGTTGGTCCCATAGTTAGTACCAACGACCTCCAATGGAAACTTTAACTTTACCAATGCATCCAGAACATCTAATTTAGTGGGTTTACATAGTTCGTTTATGATAAACAGAGTCCTAATGAGTCCGAGAAGTCATAAACAAGTTTTAACCTTGTGGACCCCATTTAACCACGACCAAGGTACTATAAATAACCCTCTTGGTCACAAAATTGGCCATATTAACTCTCTTTTGAGCCCTAGAAGCCCTAAAAGGATAGATTAACTTCAAATTGATTCTCAGTGGTGAGTTAGAAGCTTGATTAACACATATATTTGTGATTAACAACAAATTTAAGGTATAAATCCTTCATTTTTCAAGATTTAGTTTCTTGAATTTTTTTACTAAAACCCCAAATTTCATGAGGGCTTGATCTTAGCACAAATATGATTAGTTTTACCAAATTCTAGAGTGTTATGATTCTCTAATGGTGTATTAACTTGGTTTGAAGAAAATGTGTTTTACATATGTGGAACCCACTTGGGGTTTTTTATGGAGTTTTTGAACTCGAAACACAATTATGCAATATGGATATCAAAGTTTTCATAATGATGTTGTGTTTTTGATAGCTTGGCACCTTGAAAACGCTTCTCGGTAATCAAAAGCAAAGGTTTAGCAGTTCGTGAGCTTTCTTTTGATTTGTGGTAGGAGAGGCTTACTTCTTCTTATATTGGGCTATGTTTTGATATAATTGTGATATCTTGTTAGATTGGGATGGTTTTAAGTATTGTCTTGATGAAATGCAATACTTGGGTGAGTTGGACCAATAAAGTTATGTGAATCTTAGAGGTTGGAAATTTAACTTGTTTCCCATTATTTTTAGGTTAAATAGACTTCACTACTCATGTTTAGCATAAGAATGCCTTAGAATACTTAACCTTAGATGAAATGCTTTCATTGATCATACTTAGAGTAAATTGGACATAGTTTCTAATACTATTGAAGGTTGCCTTAGTTCTAATGAACTTGTTGAAAGTTCTTTAGTGAGAATATCTACCTTCGGGCTTATGGTGGCTTGTTGTACATTTAAGAGTCGGTTTAGATACCTTAGCCTAGTCTCGAGTAGAAATTTACTTAGAATGCATTTCGGGGATTTAGATGTGGGATTATTGACCCTCTTTATGGCAATATTGAGGATTAGTTCCCTTGAACCTTATGCTTAATACTTGACTAAAGAGTGTCCTTTGAGGCAATATTGATGATTCTTTGTACTTGTTGGTTTTGTGGAATGATATTGAGAATAATGCTCAAGTGATTATGCTTTTGTATGCCTTTTTGCTAAATTTTATGTCAATCTATTAGTTATGTTATAGTGATTAACTATTGTTTGGGCTAATGAGTGCGCTATTAAATGAGCATGTGACTATAACATGGCCTAAGCCATAAATGTTGTTATTGACCATGCTATGAATAAGCTATAGATTTTGTATGTCTTAGCTATTGTTCACATAAATGATGAATTATCTTTAGGAAAATATTAGGCCAATGTATATACAACTAATGGACCATTGTTCATGATATCTCTTATGGTTATGCCCAAGGTCTAAGCAACGAGATTATTGATTATGCAAAGATAAGTCATTTATTATACATTTAACTAAGTTATTTTTAGGCTAGTGTTCGGGCCGTTAACCATACTATAGCCTATTTTATGATCATGCTTAATCATTATGCAAATAAATCACATCAAAAATCTTTCTTATTGTCGATATTAGAAACGATAATGTAAATGGTGCTGGAAGGAACGTTTATTGACTATATACAAGAATATTATATAGATTATGTTTGGACTCATGTTATGCTTTTATCTAGTAACTAAACTACTGATTATTCTAGAAAGCCTTTTTTTTTCTGCTAATATTACGAGTCATGATACTAAGGGTTCTGAAAGTATATTTATTGACTACATGAGAAGTTATGTTATTAACCATGTTGAACCCGTTAATATGTTGTAGTATGTATTATATATATATATTCATATATTTATGGATAAATTGTCCTTGATGACGAATGATGAGATTCTAAGGTATGCTTCTCTTTACTTCACTTTTACTTTAGGCTTCATGGGGCTTGCACTTTACGTTATCCCCCGTGGGGCTTTTCATTTACTTTTACCCTTGTGGGGCTTGCTCTTTATTATTGATATATTGGTGTGATGATAATTCCCAACAAGGCTGGGGGATTTTATGATGATAGGATAATACCGAGTTAGGTTAGAGGATATGATGATACCCGATGCGGTCGGATGATATTATGATGATATATTGATGTCCGACAAGGCCAAAGGACACTATGATTATGATATTGACTCCTAGTTTTTGTTTAGGGGATATGATTATGATAATGATACCCGGTTCGCATTCGAAATATGTGATTATCATATTGATACCTAGTTCGAGTTTGAAAGATATGATTATCATATTGATCCTCGATTCAAGTCCGAAAGATATGATTATGACATCGATACCCAGTTTGAGTTCGAAAGATATGATTATGATGTTGATACTTGATTTGAGTTTGGAGGATATAATGATGCTATAATGATGTACGATAAGGTCAAAAGATAAGATTAATGATGTGCATATATGTGCATCTACCGGTTCAAATCTGGCTGTCCCTATGTATGGAAATTATATGTTTGTTTATGTTCTTGGGTAGTTGGCAATAATATTGATATTAGGAGTTTAGGTTATAGTTTTCTAATGAGTTGAGGTGTAATGTCGTATAGTTGTTGATTTAAGAATGAACATTGCTTAGTGATGGATATTAATTAAGTGACTAATAATGACTAGTGGATTTATGAACCTTAGTGGTGACTAGTGGGATTATGATGGCTAGAAAAGAACTTTTGGTTAATTGTCGAATATGTTCTAGTGATGAATCTTGACTAGATGCTTGATATTCGCTAGTTCGTGAATAATGGTTAGTTGTTGACCCTTAAATAGTGACAATATGATGAATAATTGATAGAGAAAAATTAGAGGTTATATGTGTAACACCCCGATTTTATGAATCGAAATGCTACACAGTGCTTATGACCCAGAAGGACCACAAGCTAACCTATGACTGATATTTGTAGCTGAGTAATGAATAATAATAATAATTATCATAAATGCGGAAACATGAACTGAAAGGCCATAAGGTTCAACACTAATACATAACTGAAATATGCTATAACAATACCAAAACAAATCTGAAATAGCTGTCTGACATACTCTAGTCTGAAAGCCTCTAAACTGTCTGAATAAGGAGCTGATGGGACAAGTCCCCTAACTAACTCACCTACTGAAATAAACTAAAAACTGAAAAAATAATGAGATCATCATGTCCTCAAAATATGAGGACTCTCTTCTAACTCTGATTGCTGAGACTTGAATCTACTGCTGATCTGGAGCTCGTGCCTCTAAACCTATGGTATAAGACACCATAGCATGAATGCGTCAGTACTTTGAATGTATTGGTATGCAAGTGAGGTAGGCTGAATACAATAGGTTCATATATATGAACAATACTAACTGATTGACTAACATGAACGTGGGATTACATGCATATATACGTAACTGTAACTGGCATTGTGATAGGACTGAATGCTAAGTTTTGACTACGGAGTTTACTAATAACATGGAATTACTGATATCTAAGGGACTTATACTATGTTACTGATACGTGAATAACTATTTCTTATAGTTCCGAATATGAAGAACTGGTCTGGTTGACTGTGTCTAACAATCCTGAAGCTGATGGAACTAACTGAGTTTTGTACTGTATTTGAGTAACTAAACCTGAGATCAGTCCTATTTGGCGGGTGATCTCTAAATTTGATGATACCGTTACTGATTGACCATAGTTGAGATCAGTCCTGTCTAATGGGTAATCCCGGAGTCTATTATAATGATAAGGATTGACTGTATCTGCCAGTCCTAAATCTGTATCATTGAGCTGAATTGACTGTATATGACAACCTTGATTTCTGTAACTAAAATTGTGGGATGTATTTATCTAACCGACATGCCCCATACTAAGCTAATTGGGGTCCAACCTGTAACCCCAGCTGGAAGGGTGCCAGTACTGCACTACTAGTAAAGACAACTGCAGTGGATTCAGTCCTAATCTAGCAGGTGACCCCTGGGATCAGTCCTATATATTTAAATACACTAACGGGTGATCCCTAAGTATGTCAGTCCTATCTAACGGGTGACATCTCGTACCTATGCTGGCTATATAGTTCTGGAACTTAGGGATTGCTTCTAGGAATCTTAGTCCTATCTAGCGAGTGAGTCCCCATCCCTAGGCTCACTCAGTGCTGAATCCTACTCCCATCTGAAAGACACTGAACTGATTAATTGAACTAAGCTGATTAACTGAACTAAGTTGATTAACTGAACTAAGATGATTCTAATGGTATTGTTTAGCGGAGCTAAACTGAATTTACTGAGTTCCATTGACTGATTGAATATAATGAGTTCTGAGGACTAACTAAGAATATTGAAGTTACTGATATTAACTAAGAATATTGAGTACTGAGATTACTGAGTGTCTTGCGTATTTCCTAATTCACATGACCGATTGAGTTCTATGAATTATGACTTGACTGAGGATATCATGAAAATATGATATGGCTCTAGGCACACAACTAAATGTTCGGGTACAAATAACCCCAAAACTCGATAAGAAGAAACTGATATAGCATGGCTTACTTGAACACATGACCAACAACACAATCTATAGTTTATATATTGAAGCACTTCATCAAATATGTGATATGCATAAGCTTGTACATACATGGGCATTGTTCCTTCATCTAGACAATTAATCAAACACATCGTAGGCATGGTACATATAAACATCATTATACAATAATTAAACATCATAATTCTACTCTAATTTCATCATCCTAGGTTTTAATCATATTTTCACATGAATATACATCTATACAAATCAATTCCATATAACATTGATCACCCAACATAGATTTGAATTCAATTGATCATTCACAACATAAACAAAACAAACCCAACATGAAATTCGTAAAGAAATCCACAAACTTGAACTGAGAAAAAAGATTCTTGGGCTTCATGGACGAAAGGAGTCCATGAATTTACACTGTGCATACCTTAGCTTGTGATTCTATGAAGATTGATGGAGAGATTCTTTAAATTTGATGGTGATTTCCCTTAGAATTAAACTTTCTATGAAAACCCTAGGGCTTGTTGTTGAGCGTAATTGAGTATATGTTGCTGAATTATAGCCAAATATCGTGTTATAAGGCTTATATATAATGGAAAATTGACCCTTTTAACCCTAGGACATGTCTTTAATTTCTGAGAAAATTTCTCGGTTTTTATCCGTGACGCGCCATTATCACGCCAACTCACTGGAAAGTGACAAATGGGAAATTGTACGGTGGTACGATGTGGAGCTATCGAATTGTCACCTTATTTGCAACTTGGAAGTTTGGCGTGATGTGCCACTATCGCAGAGCAATACTGGAAATTGACAATTGCCATTTGAGCTATCTCTGCGACGCGCTGAAGGGTCAGGTGATACACTGTCTCACTAAAAAGGCTCTAACTCTTCGTCCGGTTGTTGGATTTGGACGAATTTGGTATAAATGGAAAACTTATTGAATTTTCCACATGAAAATCTTGAAAATCTTGAAAATACTACTTCTATAAAAGTTTATTCATCTTTCAAAGAAATATTCAAACATTCTTGGGAAAAAATTTCAAGCTAAGAAAAGTACGGGTATTACAATATGACACCTAGTGAGTAATTTGTTTAGTAATAAGCGTTGGCTAGCTATAATGAGAGAATAGGTTATATTTTTGAGATAGGTTCCTATATGATTTTACTATTACGGTTATGAGCATATATATATATATATATGTCTCTTGGTTGTTGTAATACCCTGTATTTCCCTAGCTTAATTTAACTCTCAGTACATAAGTATTCCAATATACAGTTTTTAAAATATTCTGTATTTTTTAGTTTAGAGTTTACCATTGCGTAGAAAATTCTATTAGCTTTCCAATGATATAAACTTTGACCAAATCCGATACCCGGACGAAGAGTTAGAGACAATTTTGTAAAACAGTGTGCCACTTGGCACATCAGCGCGTTGTGGAGTCCAGCCAAATGATAGTCGTCAATTTCTAGTGAAGCTTCGCTATAATGGTATATCGTACTAATGCTCCAGTTCATAATTGTCAAATTCTAGTGAGGCTCCACAATTGTTCCGCGTCGTGCCAAGGGTTCATTTCACGTTCCTCCCTTTTTAAACAGTGCTAGCCCAATTCCAGTGGCTCACCACGATGCCACTGCATTACGGTAGAGGACAAACTTATGATTTTCAGTGACAAAATTTAATTTATTCCTAGGGGTAATTTGGTATTTTTCCATGGCCCTAATCGGTCTAAACACAAAATTAAATCCCTAAATAACCTATTATCTCATTATTTACCCACTTTCTCTCAAGATTAAAATATTTTTTCTCAAAAGGACAAAACCCTAGATTCAATAAATAAAGAATAAACTCAGGAATTCCTCCAAGAACCTTCAAGAATTAATATTTCCAAGTATGTTAGGTGTTCATCTATGGGATCCTTTCACCCATAGAGTCCAAGAATCCATTTTTTAAAACTACAAGATTACTGATCCATGATTTAAATGCTTGAAATTGGATTGTATTGATGTTCATGACATTAATTGAGTTTCAATCCATGATTAATTGTAGATTCCATGAAGTTGAAGTAGCATGCATATTGAATTGTCTAATTTTTATGTTATAATCTATGAATTAGCAAGTTTGGGTGTTGTATTACAATATGTACATATTGTCTATGATTATATGCATTAAGTTGCGCTCCCCATGTGTTTGATCGGAAGTCCATGTGAGTTAAATGTTAAAATCATGACGTGCTAGCATATTTATAAGCTTATGCCCTATAAGTGTTTGATAAAATGTCTCTATGAATGAATTATGAAGTAGTGGAGATTGCTATGCTTTTCAAGAACATTCTATGCTTTACTTTTCATATTATCGTGTCCTGGGTGTATATAATACCAAAAAATCTAGTTGTTTACCTAGATCTATAGTAGTTACTGAATAATCTCAGTAATATCATGATCAATAGTACTCAGTCAGTTATTAAACTTAGTGAAACTCAGTATTAGTCTAGTTCAGCTCAGTCTAGTAATCAGTTCAGTGTCTATTCAGTTGGGAGTTGGATTCAGCACCGAATAAACCCAAGGATGGGGGCTCACCTGCCAGTTGAGGGTACTACCATACTCATTTGAGTACCTACTAGATGAGGGAACTCTTCAGGTAGTCCTTACTCATGGCACGGTATTGACACCCTTCCAACTGGGGTTATAGGTTAGAGCCTAGCTATCTTATTTAGGGCATATCGGTTAGATGATTACTTCCCACAGTCTCAGTTTTAGTCTCAAAATTGAACGCAGTTCAGTTCTATAGAATTCAGCACTGTTAGATACGCTAACTTAGCTATCCGTAATTTAGTTATCAGTAAATGTCAGATTATCAGTTACTTAGTATCAGAACTCAGTACTTAGCTTTAGTAAAAGTGCAGATACAGTATATATACACGTATATGCACATATTTCATACTCAGTATTTAAGTAGTGCAGTTATCTATGTACTCTTATATTCAGTTATTCTATATCATTCAGTTAGTTATTGTTTATGCATATGAACCTTTGCATTCAGTCTTACCTCATCTAGTATATCAGTACATTCAACATACTGATGCATACTTTCTCTTTTCTTATGATGTCTAATATCATAGGTCCAGATACTTAAGTTCCCGACCGCACTTAGTCAGATTCAGTTAGTAGTAGTAGTTTCAATAATGAGTCCTCATCAATAAAGGATATGTTTTCTTTCCATTATTTTAGTTTATCAGTATTGGAGTAGTCAGAGTTAGTTAGGGCCTTGTCCCATTAGCTCCACATTCAGGTAGTTCAGTTAGAGGGTTTTTAGACTAAACTAGTTCAGACAGTAGTAATATTTCAGATATTTTTTTCAAATGGTATTATTATCCATATTACAGATTATGAACCTTATGGCATTTCAGCCTATTTTCTACATTATTATAGTATTATTGTCCAGTGATCACAACAGGTACCAGTCATGGGTCAGCTTGTGGTCCTTTAGGGTTGTAAGTACCATATAGTGGTCGGGGCAAAGAATCAGGCCATTAGAAACTTGGTGTTAGAGCCTAAGTTTCAATAGAGTCCAAGGGAGTCTTAAAGCCGCATCAAGTAAAGTCTTGTGCATGGGTGTGTAGCGAGCCATACTTATGGACAAGAGGCTTTGAGGCTTTTTTAGGAAAAGTTTCCCTTTTTTCGGCGTTTATGTCGTGCGAATGAGCAATATCTCAATTTAAAAAAATCTTAGTCAAATTCTTTTTTCCTTCCATTTACAGAACATGCTTCACAAAAAGCTAACGAAATAAGAAATGAGAACCAGTCAGCACATTAGCCCGTTCAAGCTGATCCCCTGGACGAGCATGTCTCTCATGCAGAATTCAGAGTTTCATTCACTACTCTAGCCAATCAGTAGCATCTCAGAATGAATGGTCAGCTGCTATTCAGGCCAACCCAGTGGATAATACTGATGTATCCAAGATTCAGGAATTCACACAAATGAATTCTCCCCTATTCTCAGGAGAAGATCCACAAGAGTTCCTTGACTAGGTTTAGAAAGTCACATATATAATGGAAGTGACTTCCATTGAAAGTGCTAAGTTAGCTAGCTTTCAAATACAAGATATAGCTTATACATAGTTTAAGCAGTAGAAGGTGGACAGGGGAACAGATGCAGAGCCCATAGAGTGGGAAGAGTTTGCAACTGCTTCTCTAGATAGATTCTTTCCTTTAGAGTTGAGAGAAGTCAAGGTATTAGAGTTCATCAATCTTAAGCAAGATAACATGAGTGTTAAATAGTATCCCCTCAAGTTTACTCAGTTAGGAAGATATGCTCCCCATGTAGTAGTAGACAGTACATCTAAAATAAGCAAGTTTGTATCTGGGGTGTCAGAGAGTACGGTTAAGGAGTGCAGAACTACAATGTTAATTAAGGAGATGGAAATATTCAGGCTAATGGTCCATGCTCAATAGATATAATAGGTTAAGAATAAGGAGAGAGAGAAGGAGAACAAGAAAGCTAGAATAGGTAGCTTAATTTTAATTAGCCTAAGTCAGAGGGTGGTAACCGTTCCCATTTTTGCCTGAAATATTCAGTTCCAGCTCGGTACTTAGCTAGTGCTCCAGTCCCTAAGATCGAAAATGGTAACAAAGATAGGGAGCCAGGCTCCAAATCTCAAGGTGGTGTCAGCAGTGCTTGAACAAATCCTCTTTGTCAGAAATATGGCAGAAAACACCAGGGTGTCTGCAGAGTTAGCAGTGTGTTTGTTTCGGATATGGAAAGCCAGGCCACAGAGTCAGAGATTGTCCTTATTCAGGTTCTCAAGGTCAGTATAATTGTCCTTCAACTTAGTTCGATCTCCCGAATCATCAGGGTGCCACGTCCAGTGCCACTAGTGGGCAATGCCCAATTAGGATTCATGCACTTTAGTCGAGACAAGATTTGGAAATTTCTCCTGACATGGTCACTAGTACATTACAGTTGTTATATTTACATATTTATGCCTTATTAGATCCAGAAGCTTCTTTGTATTTTGTAACTTATTACATAGCATTTGACTTTAAGGTTAAACCAGAGATCTTAATAGAACTCTTCTCAGTCTCTACCCTAGTGGGTCAGTCTATCATAGCCCATGGGTATATATGAATTTTCCAATCATAATATCTTAGAAAGTCACTTCAGCAGACTTAATAGAATTAGAGATGATGAATTTCAATGTTATTCTCGGCATGGACTGGCTCCATTCATATTATTCCTCAGTTGATTATAGAAACAAAATTGTTTATTTTTTTAGTTTTCAAATAAACCAGTCCTTGAATGGAAGGGTAGTACTATAATGCTTAAGGTTTAGCTAATTTCATACCTTAGAGTGAGAAAAATTATATCCAAGGGATGTGTTTATCAACTTGTGTGAGTCAAAGACTCTAGTTCAGAGACTCTCATTCTTGAGTCAGTTCCAGTAGTAAATGAGTTCTCAGATGTGTTTCTCAAAGATCTTTCTGGAGTTTCTTCCATTAGGGAAATAGACTTCGAAATAGACCTTCTTCCAAATACTCAGTCCATATCTATTTCACCGTATATAATGGATCCAGTAGAACTCAAAGAGTTAAAAGAATAGTTAAATGATCTCCTAGATAAGGGATTCATCAAACCCAACATTTCCTTGTGGGGTGCACCAGTCTTAGTCGTGTGTAAGAAATACAGTTCTCTGAGAATATGTATAGACTACCATCAGTTGAACAAGGTCACAGTAAAAAAATTAATACCCATTACCTAAAATTGATGACTTGTTTGACCAACTTCAGGGCGCCAGTTACTTTTCTAAGATAGACCTTAGATCTGTCTATCATCAGCTGAGAGTCAGAGAATATGACATTCTAAAAATAGTTTTTCGTACCTGGTATGGTCACTTCAAGTTTTTAGTTATATCCTTTGGTCTCACTAATGCCCCCACAAATTTTATGGACTTAATGAATTGCGTGTTCAAGCAGTACTTGGACATTTTTGTTATAGTCTTTATCGATGACATTATTGTCTATTCCTATAGTGAGAATGACCACACAAATCAACTCAAAATCTTACTTCAGACTCTCAGAGCCCATCAGCTGTTCGCCAAATTCAGTAAATGCAAATTTTGGCTAAGGTCAGTAGCATTCCTTGGTCATAGTGTTTCCTATCTTGGGCATTAGAGTTGATCCTCAAAAGATTGAGGTGGTGAGAAACTGGCCTAAACCCATTTTTCCGATAGATATTAGGAGTTTCTTGGGTTTAGCTGGCTATTACTGTTGGTTTGTTGAAGTGTTTTCATCTATTGCATCCCCTATGTCCATATTGACTTAGAAGAAAGTTAAGTTCCAGTGGTCATATTCCTGTGAGTAGAGTTTTTAGGAGTTGAAGACTCGACTCACTACAACCCCAGTTTTGACTCTATTAGATGGTTCAGATGGTTTTTTTTATGAAATGTGCTGCATCTAGAGTAGGTTTGGGTTATGTCCTCATGCAAAGAGGTAAGGTTATAGCCTATGCCTCTAGACAGCTTAATCTCTTTGAGAAGAATTACCCTACCCATGATCTTGAGTTAGTAGCTGTAGTGTTTGCCTTAAAGATTTGGAGGCACTATTTATATGGGGCGCATGTTGATGTGTTCATAGATCGCAAAAGCTTGTAGTATGTGTTCTCTCAGAAAGATTTGAATTTTCATCAGAGGAGATAGTTAGAATTGCTAAAAAATTATGACATAAGTGTTCTGTATCAATAGGGAAAGGACAATATAGTGGTTGATACTCTCAGTAGGTTGTCTATGCGCAGTGTTGCTCATGTTGAAAAAGATAAGAACAAATTAGTTCAGGAAATTCATCAGCTTACCCGACTAGGTATCACTTAGTCGATTCAGCAGAGGGTAGTGTGTAGGTACAGAGTAGCTCAAAATCATCCTTGGTTTCTGAAGTAAAGGAAAAGCAGGACAGAGATCCCGGTCTAGTTATGTTGAAATGTGACAGAGATTAGAAAGAAGAGGTTTTCTCCCAAGGGGGAGATGGTGTGTTATCTTTCCAAGGTCGGTTATTTATGCCAGGAGTAGATAACTTGAGGAAATGAATTCTTACGGAAGTGCATAATGCGTATTACGTTATTCATCCATGGGCTACTAAGATGTTTCGTAATTTACGGGAGATCTATTAGTGGAGTGGGATGCAGAGACATATTGAAGAGTTTGTAGCCAAGTGCTCAATGTGTTAGTTGGTTAATATTGAGAACCAGAAACCTAGTGGGTCAATGTAGGATTTTAGTATTCCCACCTGGAAATGGGAAAAAGTGGGCATGGACTTTAAGATGGGTTTGCCTCAATACTCGTCATCATCATGATTTGATTTGGGTTATTATAGACAGGATGACAAAATCCATTCATTTCTTTCCAGTTCATACTTCCTATTCACTTGAGGACTATGCCAAACTGTATATCTGAGAGTAGGTCAAGTTACACAAAGTCTTAGTATCCATTATCTCAGATAGAGGTACCAAGTTTACCACTCACTTTTGGAAAGCATTCCGAAAAGGTCTTGGTACCCAAGTTTATCTCAGTATAGCCTTCCACCTCAGATAGATGGTCAAGTAGAAAGGACCATTTAGACTCTTAAAGATATGTTGAGGGCATGTGTTGTTGATTTTAAGGGTAGTTGGGATGACCACTTTCCTTTAGTTGAATTCTCATATAATAATAACTATTATTCTAATATTTAGATGGCTCTATTTGAGGCTTTCTATAGTAGGAGATGTAGATCTCTAATTAGTTGGTTCGAGGTAGGTGAGGCTACAGTGGTAAGGCCTCACTTAGTGTTTTATGCTTTTGAGAAGGTTCAGTTGATAAGGGAAAGGCTTAGGGCATCCCAGAGCCGACAGAAATTGTATACAGATATAAAGAGAAAAGATCTCGAGTTTGAGATTGGTGATTTTGTGTGCTTGAAAATCTCTCCCATGAAAGGAGTGAAGAGGTTTGGCAAGAAGGGGAAACTCAGTCCCCGATATATCAGTCCTTACAAAATTCTTAGCCATCTCGGAAAGGTAGCTTTTGAGCTTGAGTTGCCTTCAGATCTAGGTTCAGTATACCTTGTGTTCCATGTCACCTTGCTAAAGAAATTCATTGGTGACCCAACAGTCATAGCTCACTTAGAGAGTGTAGACATTCAAAATGATCTCTCTTTCGAAGAGGTTCTAGTCCAAATCCTCGATTGTAAGATTCGCAGACTAAGGAACAAGAAAGTTCCCTTAGTCAAAGTTTTCGGCGGAATCATTCCGTTAAGGGAGCTACTTGGGAAGCAGAAGTAGATATGCAGACCAAGTATCCTCACTTTTTCTTTGCAAACTAAGCTCAGCTTAAGGTAACAACCTTCCTAAGCATTGATCAGTTCCTTGTTTAGTTACAGTTACAAACTCGGTATCCATTACCGTTGCATATTCAGTTATGCATTCATGAAACAGTTCTTCCATGTACTCATGTATCAGATATGCATGTTTAGTATGAAAGCTCATCTTATCAGTAGCTTCAGTAATGTATTCCATGCATTAGATATGCATGTTCAGTGTATAAACTCAATCAATCAGTATTTCTTAGCTAATCAGTCTCATTTGAGGACGAATATTCGTAAGGGGGAGATATCGTAATACCCTGTATTTCCCTAGCTTAATTTAACTCACAGTATAGGATTATTCCTATGTAAAAACTAATCTTGGGGTTTCTAAATTTTTTATAAATAAACATTCACTATCTATGATAAAGTACACATTTACTATATATGGTAGTACATTTACAACAGAAATCAAAAAGAAATAAAAAAAAAGAAGAAAAAGAAATAGAGGATAGAGTTAGAAAAGAGAAAAGAATGAAAATTAAGAAATGGAAAAAAAAAAGAAATAGAAAGAAAATGAAAAGAACAAAAAAGGGAAAATATGAAAAAATATAAAAAAAAATGGAAAAGAAAAACAAAAAGAAGAAAAAGAAATAGAAGTTAGAGAGAGACAGAAAAAATGAAAAGAAAGAATCCAAAAAGAAAAAAGAAAGTGAAAATACAAATAATCAAAAAGTAAAAAAAAAAGAGAAACGAAAAAAGAACAAAAACGAATGATGGTGAATACTAATACAATGTGTGGTTATGATGTTTCCTTCATCATCCTTGACTTCTATTTGACGTAGCCATATTTTTCAAAAATATAAAATATAACCAAAAAGGAAAAAAAGAAAAAATAAAAAGAGAGAAACTAAAAAAGAAAAAAAGGATGAAGAAATAAAATGAAAAAGAAAAAAAAGAGAAGCAAAGGCTAGAGACAAAAGAGAGAAAAAGAAAGAAACAAAAAAGAAAAAAATGTAAGAGAAATAGAGACTAAAGATAGAAGAGGCAAAAAAAAAAAAACAGAAAATAAAAAGAAAAAAAACAAAAAAAAAAAGGAAGAAGAAAAAGAGAAAGAAAAGTATGAATTGTTATTTTGAAAGTTAGGCTAGGGACACTCCCATTTTGCTGAAATATAGGTTATTTTTGCAAGTGGCCTATTAAAATTATAGAATATATAAGACATTGGTAATAATGTTTTTTTTTGGTGAAATAGCACAAACCTTATATGAGACAAATTTTATATGTCTCCATAAGGTAGATAGACTTCCTTTGGATAATTTTGACAAGAGAATATTTTGTGGCATTTCAATCTTTGAGACCATATAATTGGTTGCTCCTGGGTTAATGATCTATATTTCACTATTTTTAGAAATAAATAAAACTTTACCTATTATATTAGTTGCATTGGTCTGTTCAAAGTCCTTTGAGTTGCTCCTACCCTGATTTTGATTATGCATATGCAAGATTTTTTCATATTATCCCTTAGTGAATATGCAACCTTCAAGTGTCTAGCACACTCATCAATTTTCTTAGCCCTTTCCAGTAAACTGACTAAACTACTTCAGATCTCTTAGTGGCATGAATACATTAGTAATGAGACCATAGTTGAATCTACCCTGTGATTGCTTAAGCAACTCATTTTCTAACATATTATGATCCTTCATCTCACTATATACATAACTAGAACCTCTATCATAGGCCTTCTTTATTGACTTGAAATTAGGTGGATACCCCCACCAGTTTGTAGTACTGATTTTTATTTTATCTTTTATATTTATTAAATTTACAAATAAGATTAAAGTTTCTTTTAAACCTATTATTATTACCAAAATAAGAACTGGAACAACCATGTATTATATGGATCCCTCTATTCTGACTTCCTCTATTAAAATTTTCTTTAGTTCTTGAGTACTTCACCATAGGATCTAGCTTAGACATTATTGAGTTCATTCATTAATGACCTTTGTAGACATATAAATTTAACCCTCCCTGAAAATTGAATAAACTCAACCCACTCACCTAATCATGCACCCCAACTATATGATAATTTCCTCCATAAAAGAAACAAAATAAATAACAAATTCATAGCAACTTTGGACCTCTCACCCTTAAATCACCTCTCTAATCCACACGTGCCCCCTAGGCCCCCCCATGGTTTATTCCTTTTTCCATAAAAAATAATAGACACAATGCAACTCACACCTCATATACACATTCTTCTATTTTTCATACTCACCTGGATATACACACCTCACTGAAAGTCATATATACACACCTATATATACAAATAATAAGATAACATAAAAGGATTTGAAACACACAGATATATAGGTATACATACATACAATAATTAGCGGAGATCAGTGGAAAAATAGGGGAGAAAAGTCACTGGGGTGAATAGTGGAAAACGACGAGTCGGATGCGAGACAAAGAGAGACACGAGAGACTAGAGAAAAACAGAGAGAAAGTTGATCGAAATGGGGAGAGAAATAAGAAACCTTGTTGTTGTTATTTTACAGGTGAATTCTTAATAGAAAACATTGCCAGTTGCCTAATGCTCACCCAAATTCGATCATTTTGTCGAAAATCACCTAAATTTTGGAGAAACAAGAAAAACAACCCAACTCCAATTCTGATGAGACACGTTTAAAGTTAGTTTGAAATCTACGATTTAGGGTTTGTAATAAGATCATTTTATTGGTTTTATTTTTTTTCAAATTTGCAGTTCTCGATACTGAGTTGGTTTTGTTTGTATTGAGGTTTTTTGTTGGTTTTAAATCTATTTGGATTACCGTTCTCGATACCGAGTTTTTTTTACTCATTTTTGAGGTTTATCAATTTGAGGATTTTAAGTTTGGATTTCATTTACTGGCTATTATCAACGAAAGCTTCTTCTAACGTCCAATTTTTAGATTTATTCTTTTTATATTATCTCAATGTGGTTGCGATATAATTTGATATCATTGTCCTATGTGTTTGGGTCATTTTTTCTTGATGTTTGGTTGGTGTGAATAATTGAACTTGATGTTACAAATTTGATGGCAATGTGGATTTGGATAACTAATTCCATGTAGGGAATTTGTGTTAAAAATAAATTTGGGGAGGGAATTAAAAATTGATAAAGGTGAATATTGGTTATTTTTGTTCATTGATGGTTGGTTAATATCTAATAAACGTCGATTTTATTGAACTAGATAATATCATGCTTAGGTCCATAATTGATAGGCAAATCTAAAATTTTTGGCAGGTAAGCCTTAGAATTTTAAATTATTAAATGTGCTAATGCTTTTTTTTTGAATGATTTTTCTATTTATATCTAATTTTATATCAAATATATTTATTTGTTGGGGGATGCTCCTAGGTGTAATGCCCCACACTTTCCTAAGCTAGAAAACGAACCGTTGTTCGTATATGTGAAAATCCTAATTTTTGTACGCCATATTTTGACACCTAAATTACCAAGAGTACCCTAATTATAAGAGAGCTTATGATGTGTTAAGTGTGGTTATATGAGTCACTTAAGGTAGTACAAGCCAAGAGTTTCAAAATCCATCAACTTTTAGTGTTTGAATTCGCAAGGGTCATCTTTGAATGAACATAAATTGATAAATATGTGGTATTTCTACATATTTATACCTACAAAATTATAGAGAATAGAATTAGCTTTTCAAAGATACCAATTTTACCAAAATTCGACACCCGAGCTAGGAGTTATGGCTTTGCGAAGTAGAGTGCGTCGCCTAACAAATCGCACATGGCCACTGGAAAGCATATGCGATAGCATATGCGGAGCCTATGTAAATATAGGTGATATCATATGCGGCGCCTATGTAAATATAGGCGATATCATATGTGGTACATATCTTATGGTTTCAAGTGACTTAAACACTCCGTTCTTGGGTTATTTTAAGGGAAATTAATTCTTTTGGCACTCCTTACACACCTCTAAACATAATCTTATGAATTTAATAGATTCTAAACAGATCATAACCCTATTATCAGTCTAATTTCATCATCCAAGAGCGCTAAAGGAGAAAAACAACTAGGGTTACACAATCAACATTGAGGGTCCAATCTTTCAGCGAATCCGTTACCAGAAAGCTATGTGGGGTTATGAACAAGAACACCTTTTCGTTCTTTTCCCCAGAGTTTGCATTATTTTACAAAGATACATGATTTTTACATATTTTATCATGAATTTAAAGTGATAAATCTTATCCTATGTTGTTGTTCAAGATACTATGATTATTTTGAATGTTTAGAAAATAAACTCCATGAGTTTTAAATTATTGTTATGATTAAAGTCTGAAATTTGTCAAATTTCCGCATAAATTATGCATGCTTGTGATGTAAAGCATAAATGTTGAAATATTTTAATTAAGTATCACTATAAGGTTCACTAACCCACATTGCGATTGTTGTTTTGAGAATTTATGCGCTACATGCACCCATGTTTAGACTATTTTTGATGAAGTATAGAAAGATTTGTCCTTTCGGTCACAATAGAGTTAAAATCCACTTTATGAAACGAGTTATGGATTTTATCATTTATTTAACTTAAGAAATATGAGATTACCTTAAAGTGAATTTTTCTTGAGATTATTGAGCACAGTATTGGGAGTAGTATTTAGCACCGAGTTGGGTATGTTACTAAGGTTTCATACCCCAAAACTACGTGCCACCGTAGGTTGAGACATTAACTTCCACTATATGTGGAAAATTGAGATAGTTATCACTGAGATGAGATTGTTCTACACCGATGGCAAGGGTAGGACATCCCTAATCTTACGAGGGCAAGTCGTGGGAAATCATGGGTGCTCACATGGTGTACATTTCAGTTAGAAGAACCTCCCAAAGAGTCGTCCCTCATTCTTAGATTGATTGTACTGATTTAAAAGAGATTTGAAATATAAATTTATAATGTATTCAGTATTCCAGATTTTACTAAGATTCCTTGATGAGAGAATAAGAAAAGAATATTGATATTTGGATTAAGTGTAATGGCTCATGATATCCAGATTGGCATGTTTTACCATTCATTGTGTATTATTTCAGATTTTAGATTTCTTTCAATCTTTATGAGCCATTTACAAATTCCTGCATGATTTGGAAAGAAAACTTATGAAATAATCGCTAAATATATATATATATATATATGCATATAAATATGTTTATTTTATGCACCCCCATGTACTCGCTACATATTCCATGGTACTGACCCACATGTTTGCATGTGGGCTACATTTTCCCTATAATATAGGTTCAGGTGCTCATTCCCAGGTTTGACCGTGATTATTCGAGCACGTTGATCTACATCCTCTGCAGTGGTGAGTCCTCATGGTCCGAGGACTAGTTATTCAGATTTCCTCATTTACTTTGAGTTGTTCAGTTTATTTCCTGAGTTTGGGTCAGTTGGGGTTTGTCCCAATGTCTCATGGATATATAGGTTACTAGAGGCTTGTCAGACTATATGGATAGATTGATCATATTTGTCAGAGATATTGTATTTTGTTACTTTCTGTATTTCATTCATATTGCAGTATGATATTATAGAGGATGTTTAGATGTTTTGATTATGTTGACATAGATTAGAAGTGTTGAATGATAGAAAAATGGCTAAAAGGGTTAGCTTGGGGCTACTTGTAGCCTTAAGCAGCATGTGACGCCTCGGGGCCCATATTTGGGACGTTACAAACTTGGTATCAGAGGGTAAGGTTGTTGGAGTCGTAGGGAGTTTAACAAGCCACATTAATTAGAGTCTTGATCATCGGTGTATAGCGCACCACATCTATGAGAAAGAGGCTACAAAATGCTTTAGAAAAAAAAGGGGTCATTTCATTCTTTCAGAAGTCTATCGTGCTTACAGTTGTTCTCTTTCAGCTAATAATTCGTTCTCTTTTCTTTTAGAATATGCCTCCTCGCTGAGCTAGAAGAAATAACGAGGGTCAGCAACCTCAGCCTGCTGATTCCCTGAATGAGAATGTGTCCCATGCTGAGTTCAGGGCAGCCTTTCAGGCGCTTGCCTAAGCTGTTACCACCAACGTTCAGGACAACCCGGCCCCGGCTCCATAATAAAAGGGAGGTGACTTAGCTGCCGCAAGAATTCATGACTTTATGCAGATAAATCTGCCATAGTTTTATAGGTCCAAGGCAGGTGAGGATCTTCAGTTATATCTAGAGGAGATAAGAAAGATCACACAGATAATGCACATGTCTGAGAAAGAGAGTATTGAGTTAGCATCCTACAAATTGATATACCTTGCATATGGCTAGGTGTTTGCATGGAGAAAGAGTAGAGTAGAGGGTGTTGCTTCTATGACTTGGCAGGAGTTCCACAATGCATTCCTGGATAAATTCTTTCCCCTAGAGTTGAGAGAGGCGAAAGTAGAGGAGTTCATGAACTTATGGCAAGGCTCCATTACTGTTAAGGAGTATTTCTTGAAGTTTAATAAGTTAGCAAAATATGCCCCAAATTTGATAGTCGACAACCAAGGCAGTATAGGTAAGTTCTTAACAGGGGTGTCAAGCTATGTGGTTAAGGAGTGTAGATCAGCTTTGTTTAATAGTGAGATGAATCTTTCCAAACTGATGACCCATGCCCAACAGATCAAATCAGATAAGATAAAAGAGAGGGATAGATTAAGAGGGAATAAGAGAGACAAATCCGAGCAACCTACTTATGGTTAGAATAGATTGTAAGAAGGGAATCACCATCCATCTCAAAGCCGCTCATCTATGCTAGCACCATCGTCAGCTAGTGCTCTATCACTTAGAGGTAGGCAAGAATAAGGAAAATAGGTCTTCTATCTTCAGATCTCAAAATACTGTGAGTAACCGGCCTAACCATCCACCATGCACCAGGTGTGGTAGGGATTATGGGGGTAAGTGTTTGTGGGGTCAGAAGGGATACTATGGATGTGGCCAAGAGGGCCATGATTTTAGAGATTGTCCTCATAATAGGTAGGGGACCCGTGATGTTCTCCCCCAGGATCAGGCTGCTAGTGCTCCAGCTCTTGTAGCACATCCAGATCCTACTTATGGTGCTTCTTCCAGCACTGCTGGCGGTCAGTACCAAAACAGATTCTATGCTTTGCCTTTCCGTCAGGAGCAAGAGGACTCCCCCGATGTTGTTACTGGTATTCTTTAAGTGTTTTAGTTTGATGTTTATACGTTGTTGGACACTGGGTCCAGTTTTTCATATGTGACACCTCTAGTTGCTGTAAATTTTGAAGTGAGTCCCGATAATGTCTCTGAGCCCATCCTAGTTTATACCCCTGTGGATGAGTCCATTATTGCCCAAAAAGTGTACAAAAAGTATCCTATTTTTATTTTTTGTAGAGTTATGTTTGCTGATCTGATAGAGTTAGACATGGTAGATTTTGATGTTATTCTGGGTATGAACTAGCTTCACTCTTATTATACATCCATAGACTGTCATACCCATGTAGTCAAGTTTTAGTTCCCTGGTGAGTCTATTATTGAATGGTCTGGTAATTCCGCATCTCCTAAGAGTCATTTTATCTCATATCTCAAGGCTAGAAAGCTTATTTCCAAAGGGTGCATTTATCAACTAGTCAGAGTTAAAGATACTAAGTTCGATACTCTAACTCTTCAGTCAGTTGACGTTGTTAATGAGTTTTCCGATGTCTCTCTAGAAGATCTTCCAGGGGTACCTCCCGATAGAGAGATAGAATTTGAGATTGATCTTCTTCCTAATACTCAGCCCATTTCCATTCCTCCATATCGTATGGCACCCACAGAACTTAAGGAATTGAAAGAGCAACTCAAAGATCTCTTAGATAAAGGTTTTATAAGACCAAGTGTGTATCCTTGGGGTGCACCTATCCTATTCATGCAAAAGAAAGATGCCTCTTTGCACATGTGCATTGACTATCACCAGCTTAACAAAGTCACTATCAAAAACAAGTATCCCCTTCCAAGAATAGATGATTTGTTTGATCAATTGCAAGGTGCAAGTTACTTCTCAAAGACCGACCTTTGCTCTGGCTATCATCAACTCAGGGTTAAGGAATGTGATATCTCGAAGACAGCTTTTCGAACACATTATAGTCATTTTGAGTTTCTTGTTATGTCCTTTGGGCTAACTAATACTCCAATAGCTTTCATGGACTTCATAAATCGAGTGTTTAGGCCATATCTTGATTTGTTTGTCATGGTATTAATAGACGATATTCTGGTATACTCTCATAGTGAGAATGAACATGCAGATCATCTCTGTATCATCTTGCAAACCATTAGAGATCATCACTTATTCGCCAAATTTAGCAAGTGTGAATTTTGGCTAAGGTCAATTGCTTTTCTGGGTCATTTTATTTATTTCACAGGTGTTAGTGTTGATCCCCAGAAAATAGATGCTATTAGAAACTGTCCTAGACATGTCTCTCCATTCGACATTAGAAGTTTCTTGGGTCTAGCTAGATATTACCACCGTTTTGATGAAGGTTTCTCCTCTATAGCATCTCTTATAACTCGGTTGACCCAAAAGAAAGTGAAGTTCTTGTGGTCAAGTTCTTGTGAGAATAGTTTTTGGGAGTTGAAGACTCGACTTAATACAGCCCTTATTTTGACTCTGCCTAATGGCGTTGATGGTTCTGTGGTATATTGTGATGCTTATAAAGTTGATTTGGGTTATGTACTAATGTAGAGAGGTAAGGTTATATCCTATGCCTCTAGACAGCTGAAACCCCATGAGAAGAATTACCCCACCAATGATCTTGTGTTAGCTACTGTTGTGTTTGCTCTGAAATAGACACTACTTGTATGGTGTTCAAGTTAATATTTTTTTTTGACTAATCATAAGAGTTTGAAGTATATTTTTACCCAGAGTGAGTTGAATCTTAGGCAGAGAAGGTGGTTAGAGTTATTGAAAGACTATGATATGAGTGTGTTGTATCACCCGAGAAAGGCCAATGTAGTGGTGGATACCCTTAGCACGATGTCTATGGGTAGTGTTTCGTATATTGGAGAGGGTAAGAAGGAGTTGGCTCATGATGTGTATCGGTTGGCTAGGTTGGGAGTTAGGTTGCTTGACTCCGCTGAGGGGAGTATGTTAGTATAGAGTAACTCCGAATCCTCCTTGGTTGTGGAAGTAAAGGAGAAGCAAAACTTAGATGCTAGTTTAGTCAGACTGAAAGAATCAGTTAAGGACAAAAGGTGGAGGTTTTCTCCCAAGGGGGGCATAGTGTGTTGAGATTGCAGGATAGATTATGTGTTCTGAATGTCGAGGATCTGAGATAGAGAATTATGGATGAAGCGCACGGTGCATGATATTCTATTCATCTTGGTTACACCAAGATGTACCGCGACTTGTGGAAAATCTATTAGTGGAGTGGAATGAAGAAAGGTATAGCAGCATTTGTGGCTAAGTGTGCGACGTGCAGACAGGTTAAAGTAGAACACCAAAGACCTGGTGGTATGATGCAGGAGTTCGATATTCCCATTTAGAAGTGGGAAGAGATAAACATGGATTTTGTGATTGGTTTACTTCCTTTCCAACACCATCAAGATTCTATTTGGGTTGTTGCGGATAGATTGACTAAGTCTGTGCACTTCTTTCTTATGCATACTTCTTATACTGCTGAGGATTACGCTAGATTGTATATCCGGAAATCAGTCAGATTGCATGGAGTTCCCTTGTCCATCTTTTTAGATAGGGGTACTCAGTTCACTTTACAATTTTGGAGAGCTTTTCAGAAGGGTCTTGGTACCCAAGTGCATTTGAGTTCTTCTTTCCATCCGTATACAGATGGTAAGGCTGAGAGGACCATCCAGACCTTAGAGGATATATTGAGAGCGTGTGCTCTTGACTTTAAGGGGAGTTGGGATGAGCGCTTACCATTGATAAAGTTTTCTTACAATAATAGTTTTCACTCTAGCATTGGCATGGTTCTATTTGAGGCTTTGTATTGGAGGAAATGTAGGTCACCCATAGGTTGGTTTGAAGTGGGTGAAGCGGCCGTGAGTGGTCCTGATTCGATCTTTGAAGCTATGGAAAAAGTCAAAGTGATTAGAGAAAGATTAAAAACCGCACAGAGTCGTCAGAAGTCGTATGCTGATGTAAGGAGAGGAGACCTTGAATTTGAAGTTGTTGACTTAGTGTATTTGAAGATTTTACCCATGAAAGGAGTGAATAGATTCGGAAAGAAGGGGAAACTTAGTCCCCATTATGTTGGCCCCTACAGAGTTATTAGCCGTGTTGGTAAGGTAACGTATGAGGTTGAGTTTCCTTCAAAGTTATCTTCCATTCACTCTGTCTTCCATGTATCTATGCTTAGGAAACACGTTGGTGATTGTGTTTTTGTAGATCCTTTGAAAAACCCTGATGTGCAAGATAGTGTTTCTTTTGAGGAAGTTCCTGTTGAGATTTTAGATCACCAAGTCCAAAGACTAAGGAACAAAGAAGTTCCCTTGGTCAAGGTGTTGTGGCGAAACCAATCCGTTGAGGGTGCAACATGGGAAGCTGAGGTGATATGCTATCTAAGTACCCGCCACTAATTTTCCTTAAGCTCTGATCAAGCCGAAGGTACCATTCTGCTTTAAATCATTCCTTTTCTATGCAGAATTGCTGTAGTTCAACAGTTATTTTATACTATTCAACTATGATTTCATGAGTGATGCATCCCTTGTTGTGTCCGAAATGTAGAATGAAATAGAGGCAAGATTAGCAAGTTGCTTCAACTATGTACCCTTCATTTTCTCTTTACTCTTAGTATACCCAGTGTTATTCGAGGATGAATGTCCCCAAGGGGGAGATATTGTAATGCCCCGCACTTTCCTAAGCTAGAAAATGAACCATTTTTTTGTATATGTGAAAACCCCAATTTTTGTAAGTCACATTTGGACACCTAAATTACCAAGAGTACCCTAGTAATAAGAGAGCTTATGATGTGTTAAGTTTGGTTATATGAGTCAGTTAAGTTAGTACAAGCTAAGAGTTTCAAAATCCATCAAGTTTTAGTGTTTCAATTTGCAAGGTTCATCTTTGAATGAGCATAACTTGATAAATATGTGGTATTTCTGCATATTTCTACCCACAAAATTATAGAGAATCGGATTCGCTTTCAACGATACCAATTTCACAAAAATTTGACACCCGAGCTAGGAGTTATGGCTTTGCGAAGTAGAGTGCGTCGCCTAACCAATCGCACATGGCCACTGGAAAGCATATGTGATAGCATATGCGGTGCCTATGTAAATATAGGCAATATCATATGCGGCGCCTATGTAAATATAGGCCATATCATATGCGGCGCCTATGTAAATATATGAGATATCATATGCAGCGCATATATTATGGTTTCAAGTGACTTAAACACTCCGTTTTTGGGTTATTTTGAGGGCAATTAAGTCTTTTGGCACTCCTTACACACCCCTAAACTTAACCTTGTGAATTTTATAGATTCTAAACAGATCATAACCCTATTACCAGTCTAAGTTCATCATCCAAGAGCACTAAAGGAGAAAAACAACTAGGGTTACACAATCAACATTGAGGGTCCAATCTTTCAACAAATCCATTACCATAAAGGTATGTGGGGTTATGAAAAAGAATATCCTTTCGTTCTTGTGCCCAAAGTTTGCATTATTTTACAAAGATTCATGATTTTTACAAGTTTTATCATGAATTTGAAGTGATAAATCTTATCCTATGTTGTTGTTCAAGATACTATGACTAATTTGAATGCTTATAAAATAAACTCCATGAGTTTGAGATTATTGTTATGATTAAAGGATGAAATTTTTTAGATTTTTATATAAATTATGCATGCTTGTGATATAAAGCATAAATGTTGAAATGTTTTATTTAAGTATCGCGATAAGGGACATTAACCCATATTGAGATTGTTCTTTTGAGAATTTATGTGCTACATACACCCATGTTTAGACTATTTTTGGTGAAGTATAGAAAGATTTGACCTTTTGGTCACAACAGAGTTAAAATTCACTTTATGAAATGAGTTACGGATTTTATGATTTATTTAACTTAAGAAATATGAGATTAGCCTTAAAGTGGATTTTTCTTGAGATTTTTGAGCATAGGATTGGGAGTAGTATTCAGCACCGAGTTGGGTATGTTACTATAGTTTCATACTCCAAAACTACGTGCCACCGTAGGTTGAGACATTACCTTCCACTATATCTGAAAAATTGAGATAGTGATCACTGAGATGAGATTGTTCTACACCGATGGCAAGGGTAGGACAACACTAACCTTATGGGAGAAAGTCATGGACATCATGGGTGCTCACATGGTGTACATGTCAGTTAGAAGAACCTCCCAAAGAGTCATTCCTCATTCTTAGATTGATTTTACTGATTTAAAAAAGATTTGAAATGCAGATTTATGATGTATTCAATATTCCAGATTTCACTAAGATTGCTTGATGAGAGAATAAGAAAAGAATCTTGATATTTGGATTAAGTGTAATGGATCATGATATCCAGATTGACATATTTTATCATTCATTGTGTATGATTTTAGATTTTAGAATTCTTTCAAGCTTTATGAGCCATTTACAAATGTCCTGCATGATTTGGAAAGAAAACTTATGACATCATCATTAAATATATATATATATATATATATATATATATGCATATAAATATGTTTATTTCATGTACCCTCATGTATTCGGTACATATTCCATGGTACTGACCCACATGTTCGCATATGGGCTACATTTTTCCTATAATGTAGGTTCAGGTGCTCATTCAAAGGTTTGACCGTTATTATCCGAACACGTTGATCTACATCCTCTGCAGTGGTGAGTCCTTATGGTCCGAGGACTAGTTATTCAGATTTCCTCATTTACTTTGAGTCGTTTAGTTTATTTCCTGAGTTCAAGTCAGTTGGGGTTTTTCCCAATGGCTCATGGATATACAGTTTAGTAGATGGTTGTCAGACAAGATTGATAGATTGATCAGATTTGTTAGAGATGTAATATTTTGTTTCTTTCCATATTTCAATCGTATTGCAGTATGATATTATGGAGGATGTTTAGATGTTTTTATTTTGATGACTTTGATTATAAGTGTTGAATGGTAGAAAAACCGCTAAAAGGGTTAGCTTGGGGCTACTTGTAACCTTAAGCACCATGTGACGCCTCGGGGCACATTTTTTGGGCGTTTCACTAGGTCACATGTATATATTCATCAAAAAATGTCCCACGACATTCCATATTCAGAAGATCGATCTTGATTAAGGACTGAGGCATTGGGTAGAACATAACTAAGGGTAGTTAGAGTAGTTTAGGTTTTCATTTCAATAATTTTTTATTTTGGTCTCTATTAATTGGACTAGACACTATATTTTGGAGTTTTGTCTATTTGGTTATTTGTTTTCTTATTATGTGTTTTATTGGTTTGTACATCTCATAGTGTCATATTAGCCTATATACTCCATGAAGCAACGGTGCTTAAATCACAGGACCGAGGAATGCCTAATACTTTCCTCTCGGTCAATAAAATTTATTAAATAGAATCTCTGTTCATGGACCAATTTTAAAGAGTCAAAAATCATTATAAAAAAGGATTTCTAAAGGTGACCTGGAACACCAGATTTATGCTATATGGCGACTCTGAGTTTTATTGTAAAAATTCTTTTCTAAATATATTTTTATTTTTAGTCACTTTGATAAATAAAACCCTTTCAAAAAAAAAAATTAATCTTTTTTGGTAAAAAGTTGTGACAGCTCTGGCGGCTCTATTATAGTTTTTTAGAATTTGAACTTCAATGTTGAGTTGTATCAGCTTAGTTTGGTACTATAGGTGTATAGGCACCGTATTTGTGTTATTGTTTGTGTTATTATTTTATCATTGTTGAGTGTCTACGTGCTATATGTTTATAGTTTTCTCTTATATTTTACCTCTTTATATCTGGCATCATATGCATTACCCCGAGTCACTTCTTTCATAATATATCTCGCAGTACATATTTGTACACAAAAAATCGTTGAGTCACCTTTATTTTAGGAGGGACAACCATCGGGTGTATGGAGTGTGTGAAAAGTTATCGTAGCCACTATCGACCATATACTGTCCCAAATAGCCTTGTTAGTTGAATCTAGACTAGGTTAGCCTTTTAGTCATTCTTATTTGCGTCATGTTGAGACCTAAAGGGACATGTTTGGTCCTTTGTAGAAGACTCACCCTTAAGCATCCCTATGCTCTAATTATTTTATATTTGAGGTTAACATGGTTATTTAACGGACTGATTTGGAGAAGCAGATGCTAGAATTAAGTGAAAGAGTGTGTTTAGGCTAGAAAAAGTTAAAAAAAGGAAAAAAAGAGCGAGTCAAAGAAAAGAATTCATAGGTTACAGGAGTTCTTTATGGCTTTTGTTTTCCACAATCCAAAAATTCAAAAAGATCATTTACCTTTTGCAAGCTTTTTCTCAAAAAGCAAAACATTAGAAAGATTTATTCTTTATTTTCTTCAGCATGCATTCATAACATGAAAAATTTTATAAGATTTTTTCTGTATTTATAGGAGCTTTACATATTTTTATAGAGGAAAATTCAAAAAGATTTTGTTTTACGTTTCTTTACCTTTTATATAATGAAAATGCCGACAAGATTATATTTTAGTGTCTTTATGTTTTTCTGTGTTGAAAAGTTCAAAAAATATATTTCATTTCTGTTATTGCTTTATTTTTTGAAAAAATTTAGCTGAAAATTCAAAAAATAAAATATTTTTCTGTCATAGTTATTGGTTTTGTATCGACATTTTTCATTTGTCTGTCTTGGTTGTTGCGATGCCTCGAGTCTATACCCCAAACGTCACACGATGCTTACGACCCCGGAGGATCACAAGCTAACCCATGATTGGTACCTACTATGAGCACTGAATCATAATATTGAAAACATATGAGGAAGTAAAGTTGTAATTGCCATAAGGTTTATAAGCTAAATACAGATATTGAACACTGATAATAATACTATTAACAACCTCTGAGGAACTAAATAATAACTGTACTGGTCTAAAAGCCTCTAACTGTCTGAATATGGAGTTAATGGGACTAGTCCCTAACTAACCTTGACTGAACTGACTACTAAACTGCTGAAATAATGAAAAATAACTATGTCCTCAAAATAAAAGGACTCACCACTCTTCCTGCTACTGACAGCCAGAGTTGCTAAGTACGGTCAGACACCTAAGTGTCCGAACCTATGATATGAGACATCATAGCGCAAAGAAAGAGTATGCATCAGTACATTAAACTGACCAAATGATCATTATGAAATAACTGAATGAGAGTACATGCAAAACTAAAACTGCTAACATATTGAACATGCGATATTGCACATGTAGATATATATCAAGTATCTGAGATTTGAACTGAATTTTGATGGATGAGTAACTGAATCTTATATCCATGGTTCTGTAGAACTGTCTGAGTTACTTACTAAATACTGAGACTGAAACTATAATTGTGAGAGTTTCATCTAATTGACGTACCCCGATATAGACTGATTTTGGGATCCAACTTGTAACCCCCGTTGGAAGGGTGTTAGAACTTTTCCATGAGATACTAACAATGATATGCCAACCCTAATCTAATAGGAAGACTCATGAAGTATGTATATTGTTGCATTAACCCTAGTCTAGCAGGAGGATATGTATTACCCCATATATTTCTAAGCTTGAAAATGAACCATTGTTCCTACGTATGAAACCTCCTATCCTATGATTTATATTTGAGTACACGACTTACAATGAGTATCCTAGTGAGAGGATAGATTATGATGTGTTAAGTGTGTTCATAAGAGTCACTTAGAGTAAGGCAAACTAAGAGCTTTTGAATCCATCAAGTTTTAGTGTTTGATTTTGTATGAGTCATATTTTAACTAGCAAAACTTAATGTATATGTGGTATTTTTTCAAATTTATGCCTACCAAATTGTAGATAATCGAATTATCTTTCCAACAATACAAATTTTCCAGAAGTCCGACACCCGAGCAAGAAGTTATGGCTTCTCAAAGTGGAGTTCGTCGCCTAACAAATCACCTAAGGATACTAGAATGATTATGCCATAAGTTGTGCAAAACAAAAACCTAACTTATTCCATAAGTTGTGCGATGCACAACCATACTTAGGAGATAAGTTGTGCAGCACACAACCTAGCTTAGGCGATAAGTTGTACGCGGCATATCTTATGGCCTAAGTGATGTAAACACCCTATTTTTGAGTTAGTTTAAGGGTAGAATGGGTATTTCCCACCCCTATATAAGATATAACATAGGATTTAACCCCAATTCAACAAAAATATAGTCACTTCTCTCAAAATTCTCTAAAAAACAAGTTAGGGTTCTCAATTGGGGATTCAAATTCAAGAAAATTCCACCGTCAATCTTTGTAGAATCGTACTAAGGTATGCATAGTATTCATTCATGGATTTCTTTCATCCATGAAGCCCAAGAATCAAGTTTTATACTATTGATTATAATAATCATGCTATGGGTTGATTATGTTCATGTGGTTGTTGTTATATAATTCTCAAGTAGGAATCTTTATGTATTTTTATGGAAATATGTTAGCATGTAAGTTGAAAATCATGAATTTTAATTGGTTATGATATGTTAATTAGATGATTATTCCATTCCTTAAGTCATGCAACCTAAGTGTTTGATAAAATGCCTAAGATACTGGAAATTATGTAATATAGCTCGATTGTATTTATGTGATGGATTCATATTTTACCCTTATGTTCAAATGACTACCATGCTTTTGATGTACAATTTAGATATTTATTGGAATGCTCATGATGTTAGAGTATGAAATTTTGACATTAAGTATATGCATTCCTACCATGTACAAGGTTATGATAACCATGTGCTTCATGAAATCCCCAACTTATTGTATTATGGATTGTTGATGTTGGTCTTGTATTCAAGAATGTCATGCCATGTCAGTTTCCTTCTATTGAAGTCCTAGGGGTACTTGTACCTAACTATTTAGCTGTGTGCCTAGAGCCAGTGTCATGTTCTCACGATATCCTCAGTCAAGCCATATTCAGTAGAATTCAATTACTCATGCTACTCAGGAAAGCTCAGTAAACTCAGTAATCCTAATAATCTCAGAAAGCTCAGTAATTCAACAATCTCAGTAGTATTCCACCAGTTAACAAAACTCAATGAACTTAGTCTAGTTCAGTTCAGTTAATCATGTTCAGTGTCTATTCAGATGGGAGTAGGATTTAGCATAGAGTGAACCTAAGGATGAGCACACACACTGATATTTGTGGGTGTGATCCTTAGAAGCAATCCTTACATACCAGAATTATGTAGCTAGCATAGGTTGGGACATCAACACTGGCAGATGAGGGTTGATAAGGTGGATAAACACTGTCAGATAAGGGCCCCGCCATTCTCTTTTGGGGACACTACCAGATCAGGGTCACCCATAGCTTGTCTTTACCAGTGGTGCGGTATTGACACCCTTCCAATTGGGGTTACAGATTGGACACCAACTCAGCTCTAATGAGTGATTTGGGGCATGTTGGTTAGATGAAAACTTCCCATAGTCTCAGTCTTAGTAAAAGAACTCAGATAGTTCTTCAGATTTCAGGACTGTCAGATACAGTCAACTTAGCATAGTACGAAACTCAGCTAGGTCCATCCAAACCAAACTGTCATGTACAGTCATTCAGTTTCAGTTATATTAGTTATCAGTGACTCATGTTATCAGTAATCAGACTCAGTAGTCGGTACCATCACAAATTCAGTTACAGTCACTTATTCATGCATGTATTCTCACGTTCATGTTATACAGTCAGTTAGCATTGTTTATGCATTTGATCCTACCTCAAATACATACCAGTATATTTAATCCTACTAACTCATTTGTTCTATGGTGTTTTATTCTATACCATAGGTTTATAAGCACGAGCTCTAGAGCATTAGTAGTATTCCACTTTTAGTAGTTAGAGTTAGCAGTGAGTCTTTATCCTTTGAGGACATGATCATTACTTTATTTCTTCATTACTTAGTTTATTTCAGTAGTTGGAGTTACTTGGGGACATGTCCCATCAAATTTTTATTCAGACAGTTCAGTTTTAGAGGATTTTTAAACTACAGTACGTTCAGACAGTTTTGTTTCAGTTTGTTTGGGTATTGATATACCGTACTTTCAGATGTTATGTTTTATTAGTTTTATACCTAATGGTCTTTCATCCTTTATTTCCGCATTTATATAATATATTATGTAGTGTTCAGGTACAGATATCAGTCATGGGTTAGCTTGTGGTCCTTCGGGGTCATAAGCACCGTGCAGCATTCCAGGTACAAGATTTGGGTTGTTACAAACTTGGTATTAGAGCCTAAGGCTCAATAGTGTCCTAGGAAGTATGAAAGCCACATCTAGTAGAGTCTTGTACATGGGTGTGTTGTGCGTCACATTTATGTACAGGAGGCTATAAGATGTTTTAGGATCAATTTCACTTCTTTCAGTATTCATGTTATGCCAATGAGCATAATCTCAAGTTAATCTCTCAGTCTAATCCTTTTCTCTTCCATTTATAGAACATGCCTCCCAAGAAGAGAACTGGAAATCAGTCAGCTTCTCATCCCGAAGATACTTTGGGCTTACATGTCTCTCATGCAGAGTTTAGAGTTGCATTCACTATTTTTCTCAGTCAGTTGCTGCTCTAAATAAATGACCAGCTGTCGTTCCGGCCAACCCAGTGGCCAATTCAGCTGCAACCAGGATTTGAGACTTCACCCAAATGATCCTTTATATTTTTTTAGGTCTACGATAGATGAGGACCCTCAGGAATTTCTTGATAAAGTGTAGAAGGTTATGGACATCATGGGGGTTACTTTCAGTTAGAATGTTAAGCTAGTAACATATCAGTTTTAGGATGTTGCTCACACTTGGTTCAAGTAGTGGAAGTCAGAGAGGTCAATTGATACAGGATCCATAGAGTGGTAGGAGTTTGTCACAGCATTCTTAGCTAGGTTCTTTCACCAAAAGCTGAGAGAAGATAAGGTGTTAGAATTTATCAACCTCAGGCAGGGCAACATGATAATGAAAGAGTATTCTCTTAACTTTACTCAATTATCCAGATATGATCCCCATGTAGTGGCAGGCAGTAGGGCCAAGATAAGTAAGTTTATTTGTAGGGTGAATGATAGTGTGGTCAATGAGTGTAGGTCCATGATGTTGAATAGTGACATGAACATAGCCAGGCTTATAGCCCATGCTCAGTAGATAGAAGAGGAAAAGATTAAGATACGGAAGAAGCAGAATAAGACATGAAGGACAGGTAGTTTTAACTTTCTCAGCCTAAATTAGGAGGGAATCATTCTCAATTATGTCCTAAGTCATCCATTCCAGCTCTTTCTTCAGCTAGTGATCCAGTGTCAAAATTCAGAGAAGGAAGTAGAGATAGGGAGCCAGGCTCTAACTCTCAGGGTATTGTCAGCAATGCCTAAACTAATCCCCTTTGTCAAACTTGTGCTAAGAACCACAAGGGTGTTTGTAGAGCTGGAAGCTCTCTATTTCAAATATGGCAAGCTAGGCCACAGAGCCAGGGATTGTCCCCAATCAGGTTATCAAGGTCAGCAAAACTATTTCATAGCCTAGTCTGGTCGCCCAAATCAGTAGGGTTCCACTTTCAGTTCAACTAGTGGGCAACGTCCTAACCAACTTTATGCTCTTCAGTCCCAGCAAGATTAGGAAAATTCTCCTGATGTGGTTACTGGTATGTTACAGATCTTTTACTTACATATTTATGCTATGCTAGATCCGGGAGCTTTCTTGTCTTTCATTACTCCTTATATAGCAGTTGATTTTGGAGTCAGTATCGAAATTCTAGCAGAGCCCTTTTCAGTCTCAACCCTAGTAGGAAAAACTATCATAGCCTGTCGGGTATACAAGAACTATCCGATTATGATATTTCAGAAAGTCAACTAAGCAGACTTAGTCAAATTAGAGATGACTAATTTTGATGTCATTCTCAGCATGGATTGGATTCATATCTGCTATGCCATAGTCTACTGTAGAAACAAAGTTGTCTATTTCTAGTTTTCGAATGAACCTGTCCTAGAATGGAGGGGTAGTACTTCAGCTTTCAGAGGTCAGCTTATTTCCTACCTTCGAGCAAGGAAAATGGTATCTAAAGGATATGTTTATTATCTTGTTCATGTTAAGGACTATAGCTCTAAGACTCCCAGTCTTGAATCAGTCCCAATCGTGAATGAATATTCAGATGTTTTTCCCGAAGATCTTGCAGGAATTTCTCCTAAAAGGGAAATAGACTTCAGCATTGATCTTTTCCTAGATACTCAACCTATATCTATTCTGCCATAAAGAATGGCACCAGTAGAACTTAGAGAATTTAAAGAACAGTTGAAGGATCTCTTAGATTAGGGATTTATCAGACCCAACGTATACCCATGGGGTGCACCAGTATTATTCGTGCAAAAGAAAAATGGTTCTCTCAGAATGTGCATTGATTACCATTAAATCTATAAAGTCACGGTCAAGAACAAGTATCCGCTTTCCTGAATTGAAGACTTGTTTGACCAACTTTAGGATGCCAGCTATTTCTCAAAAATAGACCTCAAATCATGCTATCATCAGCTCAGAGTTAGAGAATATGACATTCTGAAAATAGCCTTCCATACTCAGTATGGTCACTTTGAATTCCTTGTGATGTCCTTTGGTCTTACTAATGCCCAGCAGCTTTAATGGACTTGACAAATCGTGTGTTCAAACAGTAATTGTATATGTTCATCATAGTCTTCATAGATGATATTCTAGTTTATTCCCGCAGTGAGCATGATCAGGCAGACAATCTCAGAATCGTGCTTCAAACTTACAGAGATTATCGCTAAGTGCCAAATTTAGTAAGTGCACATTTTGACTAAGGTTAGTAGCATTTCTTGGTCATATCATTTTTGATGATGGCATTAGGATTGATCCTCAAAAGATTGAAGAAGTAAAAAACTGGCCTAGACCTATCTCTCCATCAGATATCAGGAGTTTCTTAGGTTTGGTTGGCTATTATAGAAGGTTTGTTGAGGGATTTTCTTTTATTGCATCCCCTATGTCTAGATTGACTCAGAAAAAAGTCAAGTTTCAATGGTCATATCCTTGTGAGAAGAGTTTTCAGGAGTTGAAGACTCGACTCACCTCATCTCCAGTTTTGGCTCTTCCAGATAGTTTAGATGGGTTCATGGTGTATTGTGATGCATCCAGAGAAGGTTTGGGTTGTGTACTCATGCAGAATAGTAAGGTAATAGCCTATGCTTCCAGACAGCTTAAACTCTATGAGAATAATTATCTGACTCATGATCTTGAGTTAGGAGTCATAGTTTTTTCCTTAAAGATTTGGAGGCATTATCTATATGGAGTTCCTGTAGATATGTTCACACATCATAAGATCTTTCAGTATTCTTTTCCCAAAAATATCTGAATCTTTGTTAGAGGTGGTGGTTAGAGCTCTTAAAAGATTATGACATTATATTCCTTTACATTCGGTCAAGGCCAATGTAGTGGCCGATGCTCTCAGTAAACTGTCTATGGGTAGTGTTGCTCATGTTGAGGACATTAAAAAGAAGTTAGCTCAGGAAGTCCATCAGCTTACCAAACTAGGTATTTGCTTAGTTGATATAGAAGAGGGTGATATATAGATTCAGATTAGCTTAGAATCATCTCTAGTTTCCGAGGTAAAAGAAAAGCAAGATAGAGATCCCAGCCTTGTCAAGTTGAAAGAGTAAGTGAAAGACCACAAAGTAGAGGTTTTCTCCCAAGGGGGAGATGGTGTGTAGCATTTTTAGACTCATCTTTGTGTGCCAGGTCAGATGACTTAATTTAATGAATTCTTATAAAAGTGCATGGTGCGCGCTACTCTATTCATCTAGGGGCCACTAAGATGTACTGCAACTTGTGAGAGATCTATCGGTAGAGTGGGATGAAGAGAGATATCGTAGAGTTTGTGGATAAGTCCTCTACACGTCAGCAGGTTAAGATAGAGTATCAGAAGCCTAGTAGGTCCATGCAGGAGTTCACTATTCCTACTTGGAAGTAGGAAGAAGTGAACATGGACTTTTTGACAGGTTTGCCTCATATTCATCATCAACATGATTCCATTTAGGTCATTATAAATAGGATGGCCAAAACAACTCATTTTCTTCAAGTCCATACCTCTTATTCAGTCGAGGATTATGCCAAAATCTATAACAGAGAGTTGGTCAGATTTCATGGTGTTCCACTATCTATTATCTCAGATAGAGGTACCCACTTCACCTCTTATTTCTGGAAAGTATTCCAAAAGGGTCTTGGTACCCATGTTTATCTCAGTACAGACTTTCATCCTCGTACAAATGGTCAAGCAGAAAGGTCCATTTAGACTTTAGAAGCATGTGCAATTGATTTCAAGGGTAGTTGGGATGACCACTTACCTTTGATTGAGTTTGCATACAAATATAACTATCGTTCCAGTATTCCAATGGCTCCATTCGAAGCTCTCTATGGTCAGAGATGCAGATCTCCAGTCGGTTGGTTTAAAGTTAGTGAGGCCTTAGTTATAGGGCCTGACTTAGTATTTAATGCCTTATAAAAAGTCCAGTTGACCAGAGAAAGGCTCTGAGCTGCTGCTAAAAGTCTTATACAAATATGCACAGAAAGGATCTTGATTTCGAGATTGGTGATGATTTCTATCTAAAGATCTCTCCCAAGAAGGGAGTAAAGCAGTTTGGCAAGAAGGGAAAAATCAGTCCCCGATATGTCAGTCCCTTCAAAATTCTTAGTCGTTTTGGCAAGGTAGCTTATGAGCTCGAATTGCCTTTAGATCTAGCCTCAGTTCATCCAGTCTTCCATGTAAATTTGCTCAAGAAGTGCATAGGTGACCCAACAGTTGTAGTCCCTATTCAGAGCATAGATGTTCAAAACAATCTCTTTTATGAAGAGATTCCAGTCTCAGACCTGCAGACTGAGGAACAAAGATGTCCCTCTAGTCAAAGTTCTTTGGCAAAATTATTCCATTGAGGGCGATACTTGGGAAAAAGAAGCAGATATACAAACCAAGTATCCTTACCTCTTCTCCGCTAACTCAGACTCATCTCAAGGTAACAATTCTCCTTAAGCTTTTTAGTTTCATATTTATATTTCAATTACAAGCTTTGTATTCAGTTCATGTTCAGATCCCCATTATAAACTCGGTATTAATTACCTTTGCATGTTCAGTCAAGAATTCATGAGTCATTTCAGTCAATTATTCATGAATTAGAAATGCATGTTCAGTAAAAAAGCTCAAATTATCAATAATTTCAGTCATGCTTTCATGATGAACAACTCAGTCAGATATCCATGCATCAGACATGCATATTCAGTATGAGATTTCAATATACCAGTAGTTCCTGTCATATAGGTATGTTTCAGATGTTCAAACCCCTTAATTAAGTCCAGTTCATCAGCATTCTAAGTCTATTTAGTCCCATTTGAGAATGAATGTTCCCAAGGGGAGATATTATAAAGCCCACATATTTCTAAGTTAGGAAATGAAAGATTGTTCCTACGTATAAAACCTCCTATCCTAAAATTCATATTTGAGTACATAACTTACAATGAGTATCCTACTGATAAGAGAGCTTATGATGTGTTAAGCGTGTTCATAAAAGTCACTTGGAGTAAGGCAAGCTAAGAGCTTTTGAATCCATCAAGTTTTAGTATTTGATTTCATAAGAGACATCTTTGAACTATAATAATTTGATGTATATGTGGTATTTTGGAATATTTAGACCCACCAAATTATAGAGAATATAATTATCTTTCTAACGATACCAATTTTACCAAAATCCAACACCCGAGCAAGAAGTTATGGCTTTGCAAAGTGGAGTATGTCGCCTAACAAATCCCCTAAGGCTACTGGAATGGTTATGCCATAAGTTGTGTGACGCACAACTTAACTTAGGAGATAAATTGTGCACCGCACAACCTAGCTTACACGATAAGTTGTGCGCCCGCATATCTTATGGCCTAAGTGACATAAACACCCCATTTTTGAGTTAGTTTAAAGGTATAATGGGTATTTCTCACCCCTATATAAGCCAATAACAGGGGATTTAATCCCAATTCAATGAAAATATAGTCACTTCTCTCAAAATTCTCTCAAGAATAAGTTAGGGTTCTCAATTGGGGATTCAAATTCAAGAAATTTCCACCGTAAATCTTTGTAGAATCATACTAAGGTATGCATAGGGTTAATTCATGGATTCCTTTAATCCAAGAAGCCCAAGAATCAAGTTTTAAACTATGAATTATAATATTCATGCTATGGGTTGATTATGTTCATGTGGTTGTTGTTGTATTATTCCCAAGTTGAAACTTTATGTGTTTTTATGAAAATATGTTAGCATTTGAGTTGAAAACCATGAATTTTAGTTGGTTATGATATGTTAATTTGATGATTATGCCATACCTTAAGTCATGCAACCTAAGTATTTGATAAACCGCCTAAGAGACTAGAAATTATGTAATATAGATCAATTATGATTTATGTGATGGATTTATATTTTACCCTTATGTTCAAATGACTCCCATTCTATTGATGTACAATGTAGATGTTTGTTGTAATGCTCATGATGTTAGAGTATAAAATTTTGACATTGAGTTATATGTATTCCTACTATGTACATGATTATGATAACCATGTACTTTATGAAACCAGCAACTTATTGTATTATGGATTGTTGATATTGATCATGTATTCGAGAATGTAATACCTTGTTACTTTCCTTCTATCAAAGTACTGGGGATACTTGTAACTGACAATTTACCTGTGTGCCTAGATCCAGTGTCATATTTTAATGATATGCTCAGTCAATCCATGTTCAGTAGAATTCAGTCAGTCATGTGACTCAGGAAAACTCACTAATCCCAGTATTATTAGAAAGCTCAGTAATTTAGTAATCTCAGTAGCATTTTTTCAGTCAACGGAACTCAATGAACTCAATCTAATTTAGTTCAGTTAATCATGTTTAGTGTCTATTCAGATGGGAGTAGGATTTAGCAATGATTAAACTCCAGGATGAGGACACACACTGACAGTTGAGGGTGTGATCCTTAGAAGCAATCCTTGTATTCCAGAACTGTGTAGCCAGCATAGATTTAGATATCAATACTGACAGATGATGGTTGATGAGGTTGATAAAACTATCAGATGAGGGTCCCACTGTTCTCTTTTTGGGACACTACTAGATGAGGCTCACCCACAGCTTGTCTTTACCTGTGGTACGGTATTGACACCATTCCAATTGGGGTTATAAATTGGACCCCAACGTAGCTATAAGGCATGATTTGGGGCATGTCAGTTAGAGGACTACTTCCCACAGTCTTAGTCTCAGGAAAAGAACTCAGATAGTTCTTCAGATTTTAAGACTGTTGATACAGTCAACTCAGCACAGTACAAAACTTAGCTAGTTCCATCCAAACCTAGACTGTCAGATATAGTCACTCAATATCAGTTATAAGTAACTCATGTTATCAGTTATCAAACTCAGTAGTCGGTACCATCATGAATTCAGTTACAGTCACTTATACATGCATTTATTCTCACGTTCATATTATACAGTAAGTTAGAATTGTTCATGTATTTGAACCCTTTATATTTAGCCTACAGTATGTTCAGACAGTTTTGTTTCAGAGGATTTTTAGACTACTATGTGTTTAGACAGTTTTGTTTCAGTTGTTTTGGTATTGATATATCGTACTTTCAGATGTTATGTTTTATAATTTTGAACCTTATGGCCTTTAAGACTTTATTTCAACATTTAATCAATATATTATGTAGTGTTCAGGTATAGATATCATTCATTGGTTAGATTGTGGTCCTTCGGGGTCTTGAACACCGTGTAACATTCCAAGTACTAGATTTGGTGCATTACATGATGACTTACCCTACGCTGGCTGTGTAGTTTTGTAACGTAGGGACTGTTACTAAGGGTCCAACCCTAAGTTGGCAGGAATGCCTCCACCCGTATCTTCTATCGGTGTTTAATCCTACTCCCAACTGAATCGACACTGAACTGATAGCTAGACTATATTAACATGATGACTTACCCTACGCTGGCTATGTAGTTTTGTAACGTAGGAACTGTTACTAAGGGTCGAACCCTAAGTTGGCAGGAATGCCTCCACCCCTATCTTCGATCGGTGTTTAATCCTACTCCCAACTAAATCGACACTGAACTGATAGCTAGACTATATTAGGCTTGATTGAACTGACACTCGTCATGTTAGCTGACTAGACTGGACTGAGTTCACTAAGTTTTGTTAGCTGACTGAGTATTACTGTGCTTGACCTTTACTAGGACTAGTCTATAACTACTGCGACTAAGTAAACAGCTAGATTTTGGGTAATCAATATCCCCAGGACTCGATAGCATCGTAGATAAACTCATATCACAACTTTAACAACGCTATAATAGGTTACCGCATGATTTACTCATGCGGACATTTTATGAAACACTTTCAAGGCATAGCTTGAGAATGGGAGTAATTTTAAACATGTAGTAATAGCATGAGTTCAATACTAACATCACTAATGGATCACAAATATACATTTAATTCACTTAGGCATTTTTTCAGTCACTTATGAGGCATAACCTTGTACTCGAGCATGAATAACATGCTAATGAATCATGACTACAACAACCAATTCACAATTCAAGGGTTTTGACATGTGAGTTACATAAATCATAATACATGCTACTTTATATTCATGAAACTTCTAATTAAATATTGAATTTAAACCCATATAACAACATAAACATGAAAACAACCCAAATAGGTAAATAGAAATCATGAAGCTATTAACTTTAGATTTTAAAAAGGGTTCTTGAACTCCAAGGGTGGAACGGAACCCAAGGATGAACACCTAACATACCTTGTTTGGTTATTTTTTTTAAGATTGTTGGGGATTTCTTAGAACTTGATCTTGAACTTGATGAACTAGGGTTTTGTTTACTGAGAGTATTTCAGAAGAATGAGTAGATTTTTGCACTTTAGGATGATTAATTTTGTGTTATGGCTAAAGGACCTAATTGCCCTTGGAAATTTAAATTCATAACTGGAACCCGCTTTTGACCTTCACCGCATCTCAATGATAGCCTCATCGCTATGCTCGCTGTGATACTGTGAAATCGCGGTGAGTTATTGGGTTTTAAAACTGCCAATTTGGCCTTCATTGCGATGCGGTGAGGCTCCTATTGCGATTTCCCCCATGACACGGTAGAATCATGGTGGATTACTGGAATTAGCCAACTGGTGATTTTCTTACCACCACAACGTGATGGCTTTCCCATTGCCATAGTCTCTGCAACGTGATGAAATCAGGTTGACTGGTTATTTTTGGAAATCCGAATATGAGCCAACCCTCATCCAAAATATCTGACACTTACCCTTGACGACCTACAGATAACCCTGATTATGAATCAATTAAAAAATCAACATTTCTAAGGTAAAAAATATTATAAATGATGTCATTGAAATATTGAGTCCAAAAATGAGACGAAGTGTCAACATTTAATTGAAATTTTTTATGTTTGGTACCTCTTTTGGCATATTATAAAGGACTAAAATGAGTAGGATATCGCGGGATCTTTTAATATATCCCCTTTGGGAACATTCATCTTCGAATTAAACTGACTAAACTTAGAGGAAATAAGGAACTGTACTGTCATTGTCATGCTTAACTAAAACATGACTGAATTTTGGAAATATGACACATGACTGAACTGTTTTATGAATGGATGAAAGCTATGAAAATTCTACGCAGCTTCAACTGAGTATGGAATGTAGTTAATCTAAAGAAATTCATTACCCTAGGCTGAGTCTGAGTTTGTGGAGAATAGGTGAGGATACTTGGCTCTTATGTCTTCCTCTGCTTCCCAAGTAGCTCCCTCAACGGATTAGTTTTGCCTAAGAACTTTAAGCAAAGGAACTTCTTTGTTCCTTAGTCTGTGAATCTGATAATCAAGGATTTCGACTGGGACTTCCTTATAGGAGAGACTGTTCTAAATATCTACACTCTATATAGGGACTACAACTACTGGGTCACCAATATACTTCATTAGCAAGGAGACATGAAACGCTGGGTGCACTGATGCTAAGTCTACAGGTAACTCGAGCTCATAAGCTACCATACCAAAATGACTCAGATTCCTACATGGACATTCATATTGGGGAATTAGCTTTCCCTTCTTAACAAACCTCTTCACCCCCTTCATGGTAGATATTTTTAAATACATATAATCACTAATCTCAAATTTAAGATCTTTCCTTGTCACATCCTCATAAGATTTCTATCAGCTCTGAGCTGCCTTGAGCCTCTCTTTGATTAACTGTACTTTCTCTATAGCATCAAAAACCAAGTCAAGACCTACTATCGCAGCCTCACCTACCTTAAACAAACCAATAGGAAACCTATACCTTTTACCATAAAGAGCCTCGAATGGAGCCATCTGTATACTAGAATGATAGTTGTTATTATATGCGAACTCAATTAAAGGCAAGTGGTCATCCCAACTTTCCTTAAAGTCAACAACACAAGGTCTCAACATATCTTCTAGAGTCTAAATTGTCCTTTATATTTGACCATGTGTCTGAGGGTGGAAGGCTGTACTGAGGTGAACTTGGGTACCAAGACCCTTTTAGAATGCTTTCCAAAAGTCAGAGGTAAACTACGTACCTCTACCTAACATGATGGATAACAAAACACTTTCCAATCTGACCAACTCTCTAATATAAAGCTTGGCATAATCCTCGACTGAGTAAGAAGTATTGACTGGGAAGAAGTGGGCTACTTTAGTCATCCTATCCACAATGACCCAAATTGAATCATGCTATCAATAAGTACTAGGCAAACCTATCACAAAATCCATGTTCATTTCCTCCCACTTCCAGGTAGGAATACTGAACTCCTTCATAGACCTACTAGGCTTCTGATGTTCAATCTTAACCTGATGACATATGGAGCAATTAGCTATAAACTCTATAATATCTCTCTTTATCCCGCTCCAGCAATAGAATTCGTGCAAATTGTGGTACATCTTAGAGGCCCCTGGATGAATAGAGTAACACTCACCATGCGCTTCTGCAAGAATTCACTGCCTCAATCTATCTACACATGGTACACAGAGTCAACCCTGGTAGCGTAACACACCATCTCCCCTTTGGAAGAAAACCTTTATTTTTTGATCTCTTACTGATGTTTTCAGCTTAACTAAACTGAGATCCCTGTCCTACTTTTCTTTCACTTCAAAGCCAAAGATGACTCCAAACTATTCTTCACCCAAACACTACCCTCAGTCAAATAAACCAAATGGACACCTAGCCCGGCCAATTGATGAACTTCCTAAACTAACTTTTTCTTACTATCCTCAATGTGAGCAACACTACCCATGGACAACCTCTTGAGTGTATCTTCCACTATATTAGCCTTTCTCAAATTATACAGAACATTCAAGTTATATTATTTCAATAACTCTAACCTTCTACTATGATACAAGTTCAAGTTTTTCTGCGAAAACACATATTGTAGGCTTTTGTGGTATGTGAAACATAAACATATACCCCATACAAATAGTGCCTCCAAATCTTGAGGGAAAACACTACAACTTCTAGATCTAGATCATGGTTGGGATGATTCTTTTCATGGGTCTTATGCTATCTAGAGGCATAGGCCACAACCTAAACCAAATCTAGAAGCATCACAATATATGACAAATCCATCTGAACCATCAGGCAAAGTCAAAACTGGGGTTGTAGTAAGACGAGTCTTCACCTCCTAAAAAATATTCTTACAAGAATCTAACCACTAAAACTTGACCTTCTTCTGAGTCAATGGGGATGTAATAGATGAAAATCATTCAACAAACCAATGGTTATAGCCAGGAAAACCTAAGAAACTTCTGATATCTGATGGAGAGATAGTTTTGGGCTAGTTTTTCATTGGTTCGTCTTTTGAGGTTCAACTTTAATTCCATCACTGGAAACTATATGACCAAGGAAAGATACTAACCATAGACAAAATTTGCATTTACTGAATATTGAGAACCACTGGTGGGATCTTAGGGTCTATAATACTATTCTGAGATAGTCTGCATGATCATGTTTATTGCAAGAGTAGACAAAAATGTTATCTATGATGAACATGTGCAAGTACTGCTTGAACACACGGTTCATCATGTTTATACAAACTTCTAGGGCATTGGTAAGGCCAAATGACATGACTACGAATTCTAAGTGACCATACCGAGTTCTAAATGTTGTTTTTCGTATGTCACTTTGTCTAACTCTTAACTAATGATAGCTAGATCTGAGGTCTATCTTAGAAAAGTAACTGGAACCCTGAAGTTGGTTAAAAAAGTCATTGATTCTAGGAAGTGGGTACTTATTCTTGACTGTGACTTTGTTCAACTGACAGTAATATACATATTCTAAGAGAACCATCTTTCTTTCGCATGAATAGAACTAGTGTACCCCATGGGGAGACACTAGGCCTAATGAATCCCTTATCTATAAGATCCTTCAATTGTTATTTAAAATTTTTGATTTCATCTGGAGCCATTCAATATGGTGGAATAGTAATGAGCTGATTATCAGGAAGAAGGTCTATTCCAAAGTTGATTTCCCTTTCAGGAGGAACTCCAGGGAGATCTTCGGGAAACACATTAGGAAATTCACTTGCACTGGAATAGACTCGAATTTAGGAGCCTCAGAACTAGAGTCTTTGACTCCCACCAAATGATAGATACACCACTTGGATATCATTTTTCTCGCTTTACGGTATGGAATAAGTTGATCCTTAAGTGTTGAAGTACTACCCCTTCATTTGGGAACTAAAAATAGACAACTCTATTTCTAGAATCAACTGAAGCATAGCATGAATGAAGCCAATCCATGCCGAGAAACTGCTGACAAAACCCTGAGATTTAGAGCCGGGCTCCCTATCCTTATTACTACTTACGAATTTAGGCACTGGAGAACTTGCTGAAGACAGAACTAGGACTAAAGATTTTAGGGAAAACTGTAGACGATTACCACCCTCTAACTTAGGTTGAGTAAAGTTGAAGAAACATATTCTAACTCTCTTGTTCTCCTTCTTTTTTATTGCAAAATCTATTGAGTATGAACTATAAATAAAGCAAAGTCCATCTCCTTAATCAACATTGCAATCTTACGTCCATGACCACACTAGGAGACACACCTGACATAAACTTACTTATCTTATACCTACTATCAACTACCACATAAGGAGCATACCTAGCTAACTGAGTAAAATTGAGGGAATACCCCTTTACTCTCGTGTTGCCCTACTTCAGATTAATGAAATCTAAAACATTTTCTTTTCTCAACTCCAACAGGAAGAACCTACCTAGAAATGTAGTAACAAACTCCTCCCATTCTATGAGCCCTATATCTGTGCTACTATATACCTTTCAATACTTAAACTATGACTGAGACACATCCTACAATTGATAAAAAAAAACTCAACACTCTCACTAGCAGTTACCCGCATAATGTCTATTACTTTCTACACCATATTAAGGAATTCCTGTAGGTTCTCTTCAGACTTAGACCCTATGAGGTATGGAGGGTTTATTTGGGTGAAGTTCAGAATTCTAGCTAATGCAGTATTAGCCACTAGGTTGGCCTTAACAATAGCTGGGTGTTCATTCTATGCTGCTATAAAATAAGATAGAGTGGTGAAAGCTGCTCTGAATTCCGTGTGAGAAACATTCTCATTTAGGGGATCTTCCTGAACGAGTGGAGGTGCTAGCTGGTTCCCAGTCTTCTTCTATTAATATTTTTGGGAGGCATATTCTATAAATGGAAGGGAAAATTAGATTATACAAAGAGTTCAAATTGAGCTCATGCCCACTTGCATGATATGAACACTGAAAGAAGGGAACTTTTCCTAAAAAAGCCTCATAGCCTCTTATCCATAAGTGTGGCATGCTACACATCCATGTGTGAGACTCTACTTGAGATGTCTTTCAGACTCTGTAGGAAACTTTAGAACCTTAGGATCTGATACCAAGTTTGTAATGCCTCGAGTCTACACCCCGGACGTCACACGGTGCTTACAACCTCAAAGGATCACAAGCTAACCCATTACAGGTACCTGCTGCGAGCATTGAGTATTAATATTAAAAATATATGTGGAAGTGATATTGTAAATGTCGTAAGGTTCATAAGCTGAAAATAAATATTAAACACCGATGATAGTACCGTTAACAATATCTAAGGAACTAAATGCTAATTATACCAGTCTAAAAGCCTCTAACTTTCTAAATATGGCGTTGATGGGATAAGTCCCCAAATAATCCTAACTAAACTAACTGCTGAACTGGTAAAATAATGAAATAATAACTCTATCCTTAAAATATAAAGACTTACCACTTTGTCTGTTGCTGATAGCCTAAACTGCTTAGTAAAGTTAGACACTTGAGCATCTGAAACTATGATATGAGACATCATAGTACAAAGAAAGAGTATGCGTCAGTACTTTGAATATACTGGTATGCTAAGTGAGTTAGGCTGATATACATTGGTTCATATGCATGAGATGATACTTGACCGAATGAATATTATGAAATAACTAAATGAGAGTACATGCAAAACTGTAAATGCTGAGATATTGAACATGTGATACTGTGCATATAGATATACATCAAGTATCTGAGATTTGTACTAAATTTGAGTACTATATTCTGATGTTTGAGTAACTGAATCTGATAGCCATAGTTCTGTAGAACTATTTAAGTTCTTTACTGAATACTGAGAATAACATATTAACTATGGAAGTGTTCATCTAACCGACGTACCTTGATATAGACTGATTTTAGGGTCCAACTTGTAACCCCCGTTGGAAGGGTATTAGCACTTTGCCATGAGTTACTAACAATGTTGTGACAACCCAAAATTGGTGGGAAGACTTATGAAGTATGTACATGTTTACGTCAACCCTAGTATGGCAGGAGGATAACTTACTCTATGCTGGCTATTTAGTTCTATAATGCAGGGCCTGCTACTAATGGTCAAACCCTCAGTTAGCAGGAATGCCACTATCCCTGGGTTTGCTTGGTGCTGAATCCTACTCCTAACTAAATCGACATTGAACTGATTACTAGTCTGTATTAGGCTAGACTGAATAGATACTGTTCGTATTGGCTGACTGGACTAGACTGAGTTTACTAAGTTTTGCTAGCTGACTGAGTATTACCATTCTTAACCTTTACTGGGGCTATATATAACTATTGTGACTAAGTAAACAACTAGATATTAGGTAATAAATACCCCCAGGACTCTATAGCATCATAGAAAAACTCATATCACAACTTTAACAATGCTACAATAGGTTACCGTGCATGATTTACTTATGTGGACATTTTATCAAATACATTCAAGGCATAGCTTGAGCATGGAAGAAATTTTAAACATATAGTAATAGTATGAGTTCAATACTAAGATCACTAATGGATCACAAATGCACATTTAATTTACTTAGAAATTTTGTCAAAAACTTAGGAGGCATAACTTTGTACTTGGGCATGAATAACATACTAATGCATTACATTCCAACAAAAAGGTCTATTTAAGTCCAACATTTAGGGACAAGTTGATAATTTGGTCTCTAAAAGTTTATCAACTAAGATGAGATTATATTTCGGTCCTTAATTGTATATTTTTTTGCGAAAGTATAAAATATGGTCCTAATTTGTTTTTTAACTCGTCCCTATTAGTAATAGATCCTTGAGCTAAAAATAATACATAGGTGCAAAAACACCAATTTTTTACCTTTTCTAAAATATAATTACAATTAGTTCTCTTGAAAATATTCCAGTAGCTTAAACGTGTTTCCCTAATTATTTTTGCACTATCGAAGAAATTCTCTCTATTACACGATCTGCTTTGCGTGCTTTCCCTTTGATTTTGCTCCATAATCTTGTTTTTTTTAAGTTGTGCATGTAAGTTTTATCTTAAATTTCATTTGTTTGGATGCAAAATTCTATCTGTATTGATCTTTTCAATTTCATTCTATTGCATTCTCAATTTTCGTCTATTTTCCATTCATCTAATAATCTCTATGTTTTCTAAATTTCGTCTATTTTTTATTTTTTTTCTATTGCTTGTTTGATTCCAATTCTTCTCAATTTCATTCATTTGATTTCACTAATCTCTATTTTCGCTCAATTTTGCCAAAAAGTTGAGTTTTTTTGGGGTTCTTTTTCTATGAAGTTTATGTGAGTTCAGTTTTGGGTATTCTGGAATCTTGATTTTTACTTGCCATTGAATTGTAAATAAGTTGAGGTTTTAGGGGTTATAGCTAGTCCCTCTATACAGTTTATATGCTTTAGGTTTCTGTATTCTGGAATCTTTTACTTATAACTGAATTGTGTGAAAAGGTTTTGCTTTTTTGGGTTATAGGTAGTGGCATTATGCGGTTTATATGATTCTAGTTTTGGGTATTATGGAATTTGTATTCACTTGCAGCCAAATTGTGTGAAAAAGTTAAGATTTTTTGGGTTATTATCTTGTTTCTTGATGTAGTTTATATGATTCGAGTTCTTGGTATTTCATAGTGTTCTTTTTAAAGTTCTAATACATGAGAGCTTTTTATTGGAATTCTAAGTGGTTGTTGTTCGATTAATTATTAGAAAGATGGTTGTTTGCTAAGCCAGGTATTGTGAGGTAGTAACTTGAAACTGCGGAGAAGGGTCTTTGATTGGCTGTCATTTGTTGATAATGGGTTGTGTTTGTGGCAAACCTTCTCGATCGGTCAAGGATTAGCGGGATAGCCCAAAAAAGAGAGAGTTAGATAAAGGGGCATCAACTGTGGGTTCAAAGAGAGAAAAGACTTTCAGGGTAAAAGAGAAATCGGAGAATGGTGATATAAGAGTTGGTTCGTTTGATAGGAAGCCTAATGGATCTAAAAAGGTCGGGGATGTTCACTATGAGAAAGTTAACGGTAAGCTGATTGTCAAATAGTCATACTTATGCACTTAACTATAAAATTGACTCTAGATACCTTCTTTTACTTCTCTGTTTTTTCAAAATTAGAACCTTATTCTTTTGTCCCCTTTTTTCTATACACCCATTGAGGGAGAATGACCCCGTGCCTGTTATTAATTTAACTAAGGAAGGCTAGGTGCAGATTAGAACATACTAGTTCTGTAGTTCATAGGTTCATATTACTATAATTATAGTGAAAGTTGATGGATAACCATCCTATAAATTATAGAACAGCTACGATCATGACAAGAATTTGATCCAGCTGATTCAACATTCATTCCATCTATTGCATTTCAATGCTTGTGGCATTTAATCTTTTATCCTTTGTTATCTAGTTTCCTTGTCAACATGCACTAGTGTTGTTAATTAATAGTTTATTGGCTGTGTAATAGCATATTGTTCTTACAGATTGGCCAAGGGACTTATAGTAGTGTATACAAGGCTCGTGACCTGGTTAATGATTAACTCGTTGCTCCTAAAAAAGTGAGGTTCGAAAAAATGGATCCTGAAAGTATAAAATTTATGGGAAGGGAGATTGTTATTCTACGAAGGCTTGATCATCCAAATATCATAAAATTGGAAGGCTTTGTTGTATCAAGAACATCTTGTAGTTTGTACCTCGTATTTGAGTACATGGAACATTATCTCACCAGTCTGGCAGCTCTTTCTAGCATTAAATTTACAAAGCAGCAGATTCTTTTCCATTCTTTGTTTCTTGGACGTTATTCTTTTCTTAATATAATAATTGCTTCTTTCACACAACATAATTCAAGTCTAATAACTAAGTTTGAATCTTATTTTGTTTCTTATAGGTCAAATGTTACGTGCAGTAGCTTTTAAGTGGACTTGATCATTTCCATATGCGGGATGTTTTGCATAGGGACATCAAGGGTTCTAATCTTCTCATTGACAATCATGGAATTTTTCAGATTGTAGATTTTGGGTTAACAGCCTTTTTCGCTAACCAGCAAAGTGTTCCGTTAAGAAAAAGGAACTAAAGAAGGTTGAACATAGGCTGAAGCTTTTTTTTCATTTAGTTTTATAAAAAAACTTGGCCATCTAAAACACTTTAGGTAGTGAAGCTTAAGTTTCACTTGCTTTACTTCCAAAATAATTCTTTTAGTTTAATTATTTTCTTCCTTTAATGGTTCTCTGCATTTGGCCTACTAATCCTTGGATGAACTGATACCAGCTATATGAACCTGTCTGCATCCTCCAAAATCCTAAAAAAATATGAAAAAGTTAGGTTTCATAAACCAAAATATTATTTCAATAGCTTGCTTTTCAGTTACATTATACTCCCTTCTTTTTTATTTGCTTATCTTACTTTCCTTTTTAGTATGTTTAAAAGAAACATCTTTCATTTTCTGGAAACTCTTCAATACTAACTTTAATTACACTCCCTTCGTAACATTTATTTCTTTCTTCAATGTAATTGAAGCCTCAGCAATTAAATGACTTGGTAAGTTTCAGTTTACCGAGGACATAATCTTAATTAGGATCATATGCCTTTCTCCCCACTATTACTTTGTTATAGAATTTCACATGTTTTTATTACATTCTTGTCACTAACGTTAGATTGTCCTAGGCTGAAGTGTCATATAAATTATCCAAGGAAAAGATTGATCAAAGGAAACAATAGGAGGAGATTTTGGCAAAGCAAAAAGAAGAGATAGAAGCATTGAGGATTCATCACGACCTGTGCCTTAAAGAACTTCAGAAGATCTAGGAGAAGAAGCTTGTACTAGAAAGTCAAATAACTGGATCCTCCTTACAAGGGGATTATTCACCACGTAAAAGTAGCTATAAAGATGTTGCCAACCTTTGTTTTTTTAAGTGATAAAGATTATTAAAAAAAGGTGAATCACTTAGAACCTTGAGATGGTAATTTGTGGTAGCTCATACTTCGTATCTAGTGTATTGTGTGTATCCTATATGATTGATGCTTTTATCTTTGACTTGAACACTTTCAGGATGTCATGGAAGATCCACATATAGTAGCGGATGGTTATACATATCAAGGCGATACAATAAACGGATGGCTGTACAGTGGATAGGATACTTATCCGATGAAAAGCCTCAAGCTCGATACCTATCATTAATTAAGTACCTCGTTATTTTATCAAAGTTGAGTATCTATATCTCTCCTAGTCTTGTCAAGGTTGTTGGCTTATGTTAGGTCTCAACATAGTAATGCCTGATTGAATAACTTCCATCTAAAAAGTTCTAGCAAGTAGCAATACGTATGAGTGTAGATCTTGAATTCATATAGATGAACATGGACATTGGAGGTTACCTTCTGTCCAATTTTTCTTTGTTTTCCAAACTACTAGATTCTTTACCCGATAGTTGCTTTTGTTAAAATAGGCTTGAATGATTATACATTTCTTTGCTTTGATGAGATATTTTATGTGCTCTGCTGATTTGTGCTTTCCTTATTTATTGTATTCTCAGAATGATCTAGATTATTCAGCTGCTGGAAATAATGCAGCTTTATTTCCCCTCATCTGCAATCTTTGTAAGACTTGAAAATTTTGAATACCATACGATAGTGTATCCTCTTAGATCAGTTAACAAATATTTGTATTTAGCCCTGCAGTCACATCAAGATCGCTCAGTCTATAACCAAAAAAAAGATCTCTCAAGTTGTGTCCTTCAGCTAATGAATAGTGCCATCACCAATTTAAATCTAATTGCTAACACCTGTAAAACTTATTCTGTTTGAATGAGAATAAATTGTATCTCTTTTATGCCGCATTCTCAACCAAAAAAAAAATCTTTTTACTACTGAACTGAACTGCAGTAGGACAATGTTAGTTTTCTCTACCTTTCGCCTTCATCTCTGTATATGGATGGTCGTGGAATATAGTAGTAGATAGCAAATCCAGTTTGATTAGATTATGTTTTAGTGTATGAATAACTGCTGCATATATAGAATTTATCTTGATTCATCGTATTCGACTGTCAACTGGATATTGATACGACTAGTGATTTCTTTTGTGCTTGAAATGATTCAGTTGCTACTATTTACATTTACTGTATGTACAAGAGAGAAGGCCTGAACTAGCTCCACATAGGATTTGAAGCTTTAATTGCTACGAATTAAGATAATTTCAAACAAGCTGACAAATTGTTGGTCATTTTTCTAGGATTGTTGAACAAAACATTAGAATATGTACGAAGTATGTTAGCCTTTGTGGGCTAATGACCTATGTAATAGTACTATTCCTTAATTATTTGTTTGTAGCATTGGTTCTTTGCGATGTTAATACATATTTTATAATCAATACAAGTGATAACTCTATTTATATGTGCATGTGAAATTATCTATCTTTGAAATGGTGTAATATATTAGCAAAACATTCTTTAAAACTACTGCACATTTGCTTAAATTGTAAATAGAGCTTTAGGGAATAGAATTTGTTTCTTTCTTTAAGGACCAAATTTTTGGTCGCATTAGACCTCTAAGGACCAGTTAAGCTTGTCCTTGAATATTGTACACCCCAATTAATCTATATGTTTAGGGATGAGAAATATGGTCCTTAAAAGCATTCTACGGACCAGAATTTTTTTGGTCGCAAATAATCATTAATGACCAGGAATTTAATGTCGTCACAATTGATCTTTAGCGACGGATCCTTTAGGGACGAGTGACAACCAGATTTTTCCCATCCCTATTTACTTTTAGGGACCAAAAATAGACTTTTAGGGACCATTTTTCTCATCCCTAATAGCCCTTTTTCTTGTAGTGTTATGACTATAATAACTAACTCATAATCCAAGGATTTTTACAGGGGAGTTACATTAATCACAATACTTGCTACTTTATATTCATGAAACTTGCAATTAAATCAATAATTGAAACCCATATAACAACATAAACATGAAAACAACCCAAATTGGTGCATATAAATCATGAAGCTATTAACTTGAGATTTAAAAAAAGGGTTCTTAAACTCCAAGGGTGGAAGGGAACGCATGGATAAGCACCTAACATACCTTGTTTGTTGATTATTTTTAAGATTGTTGGGGATTTCTTGGAACTTGATCTTGAACTTTATGAACTAGGGTTTTTTGAGAGTATTTGATAAGAATGAATGGATTTTTCCCTTTTGGGATTATTAATTTCATGTTATGGCTGAGTTGTATAAGGGGAAAAGGACCTAATTTCCCTTGAAAAGTTAAATTGATAACTGCAAACCGCCTTTGACCTTCACCGTGTTGTGGAAAGAACCTCATCTCTATACTCATCATGATGCGGTGCAATCATGGTAGCTTACTGAATTCAGCCAACTGCCAATTTGCTGCCCACACGATGACTTTCCCATCCCCATAGTCACCGCGATGCAATGAAATCGTGGTGACTTACTATTTTTGGAAATACGAACAAGATCCAACTCTCTCCCAAAAAATCTAAAACCTCCCTGAGATAACCAATAGATAACCCTGATTATGAATCAATTCAAAATCAATATTTCTAAGGTTGCAAAGATCGTAAATGATGTCATTAAAATATTGGGGTAAAAAATAAGACTAAGTGTCAACACTTGACTGAAATTTTCTAAGTTTGGGACCTCTTTTTGCATGCTATAAAGGACTGAAATGACTAGGACTTTGCGGGGTCTTACAGTTGTGTCCCTCAATTCATGGTTTTGTCTATAGTTACTGTCTAATCATTTAATTGGGATAAACTACACAAACCTCATTTTCGTTTTCCAGGATGAGATACATAGGAAGCCCTCTTGGGTTCGGTAATTTTGTAATTTGGTCATTGTCTTAGTCCTACCCTAGGTTCATTATTCACTTAGTCTGGTGTTGTTAGTTGGTCATAGACAAATTGGCTGATTTCACTTAGCAGTTCTATTTGGTAGATTTGAGTTACAAATTAGCCTTTCCCTTCATGTCATGCAACACTTTTCCATGTTAAAATCTTAAGAATTGAGAATTCTCATTCTTTTATCAAATTTTGAGTTATAAGTCTTGTGTGTTATTATAAAATGGATACGTTTACAGGGTCTAGAGTCCTGATAGTTTCAGAGGTTCCTAAAAAGTTAATTAAGTGTGGGGACTGTTCAACTACTCTGAAAAGCATGGCCCAAAGAAAGTGTTGGGTGATCTTAATGTGCTCTTATATATCACACTCCGTCTGGATGTAATAGAGATAGTGTTGACCTTTTGGGACCCAAATAGTTTGATGTTTAGAATTGAAACTTGTAAAATGACGCCTACTCTTGCAAAAATACCCAGTTTATTTCAATATCTTATATCGATAAAGAGATGATCCAAGTACAGAATTATTCTAGCATAAGATTTCTACAGGGTTATGGGTTAAAGAGAAGTAATAAGCACTTGGGATACGAGAATCAATCATGCACTTCTTTATACTATTTATTCACTAGATTTGGGTCCATATAAGGTCTTAGGTACTTTTGAGATAAATTTTATATGACTAAGAAGAGTTAGGAATGGAAGCGTCTTGAAGTCTTCACCCTCACATTGTTAGGCACTTTAGTGTTCCCACTTGAAGAAAGACATGTTTATACTCATTTGCAATCTATAGTGATGTCCTTATTTGATGAAAAGAAAGGGAACAAGGTCACTATCATACCTATTATATTAGGGTAAATATAAAAGTCTTTGATTGTAGTAACAACGGGGATGTGGTTTTTTTAGACAAGTAATGTAATACCCCATATTTCCCTAGCTTATATTAACTCTCAGTCCATGAGTTATTCCATATAAAATTGTGTAAATACTGAGTATTTTTTAGTTTAGAGCTTACCATTGGGTAGGAAATTCTATCTGCTTTCCAACGATATAAAGTTCACCCAAATCCGATACCCGGCCGAAGAGTTAGAGCCATTTTTGTAAAGCAGTGTGCCAACTGGCACTTCACCGCATTGCGGAGACCAGCCAAATGGTAATGTTCACTTTCTACTGTACCAATGCGATCCCACCATGTCTCGATGAGTCCAAATTTCAGAATCAAAGGGGCACCATGATTCCACCGCATCGCGCTAAGCCCTTAGTACCTAATTGTCTATTTCTAGTGACACAGCGCGATAGCGCTGCGTTGCGCTAGAGGCCCAGGTCAGAAATATTTTGATAAAAAATTAAAGTTTCGTCCAGGTTAAATTTGTCTTTTCCCATGATTTTAATACACCCAGATATGGGAATTAATCCCTAAAAATATTTAAACCCATTCATTATTAACTTTCCCCAAATCAAAAGGCGTTCTCTCTTAAGAAAACAAAACCTTCTCCAAGAACTCCAAGAATTAATAATCCAAGGTATGTTAGGTGTTTATCTATGGGTACCTTTCACCCATAGATTCCAAGAACCTCTTTTTAAAACTTCAAGTTTATGGAATTTTGAATTCCCATGTTTGAAATTAGTTATACACATGTCTATGATGTTAATTTTATTTTCAATCCATGATTATGATAAGATTCGTGAAAATAAAATAGTATTTATGGGGAATTTTATGAATTTCATGTTAAATCTGTGAAATTGCATATTTTTGGATTGTAGGTGAAATATTTATATGTTATACATGATTATGTGCTATAAGTTGTACTCCCCAACTGTTTGATATAATGTCTATGTGAATTAAAAGATGCATTTATGACATTGTAGTATATGTACAAGCTTATGCCCTAAAAGTGTTTGATAAAATGACTCTATGAATGAATTATGCACAACTATACATTGTTATTTTATTCAAAATTATGCTATGCATTACTTCTCATGCTATTGAGTCCTGGGGGTATTAAGTACCTGACAATCTAGCTGTTTACCTAGAGCCAGTGTCAGTTATAAAATAGTATCAGTCATGTCACAATCAGTAAGATTCAGTCAGCTATAGAACTTTGTAGAACTCGGTTAGTTACAAAACTCAGGAAAAGCCAGTATACTTAATATCAGACTAGTGCAGTTCAGTATACTCAGTCCATTATTTTTCAGTTGGGAGTAGGATCAGTACTAAGTGAACCCAAGGATGAGGGCTCACCCGCTAGTAGAGGGTGTGATCCTTAGAATCAATCCTTGCAGTCTAGAACTACGTAGCAAGCATAGGTTGCGACATCAAACTTGCCAGTTAAGGGTTAATGAGGTGTTTTAACCTGCCAGTTGAGGGTTCTACTGTTCTCATTAGAGTACCTCCCAGATGAGGGTAACTCTTCAGTGTCTTTATCTGTCGTACCATACTGGCACCCTTCCAATTAGGGTCACAGGTTGGACCCCAACTCAGTTGTCTTATCTGGGGCATGTTGGTTAGATGATTACCTCCCACAGTCTAAGTTTTTGTCTTAGTATAAAACTCAGATCAGTTCTACAGAATTAGGACTATTAGATACAGTCAATCAGTATTAGTAACTCAGTTATTAGTAACTTTATATATCAGTTACTCAGTATCCAAAATCAGAACTTAGCTTCAAAAAAGCTCAGTCACTATACTTATCTATAGGCACAATAGTGCATACTTAGTACTTACAGTAGTATCAGTTATCCATTTACCCTCGTATTCAGTTACTCTATATCATTGAGTCAGTTATTGTTCATATATATAAACCCTTCCATTTAGCCTTACCTCATCTCGCATACCAGTATATTCCATATACTGACACATACTTTTTCTTTTTGATATGATGTCTCATATCCTAGGTTCAGACGATCAGGTTCCCAATCGCACATTGAAAGATTTAGATTCATCCAGCAGTGTCAGAGTTAGTAGTGAGTCCTCTTCTATCGCAGATATTCTATTATTTCAGTTTTTTAGAAGGTGGAGTTAGTTGGGGCATTGTACCATGAATTCTACTTTCAGACAGTTCAATTACAGGCTTTTCAGACTAGACTTTCAGACAATATTTAGTTTTGTAGAATTTTATTTCAGTACTATACTTTATTAGTATTTTAGATATTTTGAACCTTATGGTATTGTAGCCTATTTTATGCATTTATTATAGTTTTATTAACCAGTGCTCATAGCAGATATGAGTCATTGGTTAGCTTGTGGTCTTTCAGGGTTGTAAGCACTGAGTAGCATTCAGGGTATAGACTCGGGGCGTTACAAGTAACCTGGTATTGTAACTATGGATGATGGAGAACTTGCTCACTATTTCTTTGATTTAATAGGATGTGGCTGATTGTTGTTTACCCAATTGAGTAGAATTCAGGGATTAGAGAATGTGCTTTGATAAAATTTAATTAGATGTGGGAGTCAATGCTTGGATTGAATTTCTTAAATTAAGAACTAATGACAACATCCTTTATACCTATCCAAGGCTTTATCCAACAATAATCTTGGTTAGATATCGCATGTAACTCCTTCTAGTTTTCATAGGGCTTAACTGTACTAGACTATGTGCTCCCCTTAGGGTAATGCACCAATTAGGTAGATTGCAAGATGTTCCAATAATAATTGACCTTCAAAAGGATGTTGATCACTTTAGGGATCAAGCTATGTGTAAGATTAAATATGATCAGTTCTTGCATAATGCAATACAATGGTGTGTGGATACTCTCATAGATTGGGGTATTAGTAGGCCATTACCAGCATAGCATAGAGGGAGAATATAAGAAGAAACTATAGTTGATAACAATGAAGATGAAGATGTGAAGGCTTAAGTGAGTTACTCAGAGTTCAGTTATCAAGTTTTGTCAAAACTGTGGAAGGGTACCAGAAATTTTTTTTGGGAGTAATTTCTAAGAGGCAAGGAAATACGCCAGAGGATTATTCCCAAATATCAAATTGTCAATTCATGTTATGTTACAAATTTTTAATGGGAGAGCGAGAACATAGAAGGCAGGGCCTTCATAAATAGATCCATCACAGCCAGGGTCATCTGTGGAGCAACAGTTTGAAGGGGCATTTCTTATATTTTTCTTGGTTAGATTCCTTTGTTTTTCGGTCGTTGTTATGTCTTTGTAGGTCAGTAGTAATTTTTTTTAGCATTGGATTTTTCATTATGGATGGTATGTACTTTGTTTTGTAAGTCTATAGTGTTGCTTAGTTTTTATATGTGATTATTATATAGGTTGTCTTAGTCTCAGAGTCTGTTTAGTTATATCTTTTATTGAAAAAAATTTTCATAAATTCATCAGTTTTTGTGGTATTTATGCATAATTCCTGAACTATGCAAGATCTGATTCATATGTAACATAATACATAGGCAACCCACATTTTGGTTCGATCTAAGCATTTTGTTTCTTTCATTTTTTATTTTCCTCTTAATTTTCTTGTTTTAAAGAAACCAAAAGCCAAAAAGAGTGATAAGGAAATTAAATACTGAGAGAAGAAAAGAGAATAGAAAGAGATTGGTGAAAAGAAAAAGAGAAACAAAGGTGAAAAGTACAGAAAAGCAAAATGCAAGTGGGGTGTAAGAAGAAGTAAGTGTAAGAAAAAAATGGGGATGAAATCTGAATGATCATGTTACCCTCAAGGCCATGAGAAATATGAGTGAAGCTAGGTTCATAACATACAATGTGATTTCCATAGTTGTTGTGTGACCTAATCTTAACAAGTTTTGTCTTTGATAAGAATGTTCTTTAAGATAGAAGTGGTTAGTTTGTGACATTCAGGCCAGTCATCCTTTTGCCAAATTTAAAGAAAATCTTGTCATGGCTAGCGAAGAGGAAGAAACATCATTCCTTGACCAAAATCGGAGTTGCAAAGAAGGTATTTCAGAACCTAATGTGGAGATATTATGACTCAGACAACAATTGGCTGAAATGCACCAAGAATGGGCAAATAGAATGACATTCCCTACAATCCCTATTGATGACCTTTGGAATACTTCTAATTACCCATCGCTCTCTTAGGCATAGTTCACTTTTCTATCGATAAACCACAGTCAATCAGGACTGTCAGATATAGTCAATTAGTATCAATAATTCAGTTATCAGTAACTTCAGATATCAGTTACTCAGTATCAGAACTCAGTACTTAGCTTCAGACAAGCGTAGTCATAGTATTTATTCATATGCACATTTGTGGATACTTAGTATTTATAGCTGTATTAGTTATCCATGTACTCTCATGTCCAGTTACTCTATATCATTCAGTCTGTTATTTTTTATACATATGAACCCTTGCATTCATTCTTACCTCATCTAGCATACTAGTACATTCCACATACTGATGCATACTTTTTCTTTACGTAATGATGTCTCATATCATACGTTCGAATGCTCAGGTTTTCGATCGCACATAGGCAGATTTAGATTCAACCAACAGTGTCAGAGTTAGTAGTGAGTTCTCATATATCGAGGATATTCTATTATTTCTATTTTTTAGTAGATGGAGTTAGTTAAGGGATTGTCCCATCAACTCCACTTTCAGATTGTTCAATTAGAGGCTTTTCAGACTAGACTTTCCGATAGTATTCATTTTTGCAGATTTTTATTTGCGTAGTATATTTTATCAGCATTTCAAATGTTTTGAACCTTATGGCATTGTAGTCTATTTTATACATTTTTTTATAGTATTATTATCCAGTTCTTACAGTAGATATCAATCATGGGTTAGCTTTTGGTCCTTCGGGGTCATAAGCATTGTGTAGTGTTCGAGGTACAGACTTGGTGTGTTAAAAACTTGGTATCAAAGACAAAAGTTCAATAGAGTCCTAGGGATTCCAAAAGATGCATCAAGTAGAGTCTTGTGCATGGGTGTCTAGCATGCCACACTTATGAATAGGAGGCTATGAGATGGTTTAGGAAAAATTTCCCTTTTTTCAGTATTCATGTCCTGTGAATGAGCATGATTTAAAGTTAAACTCTCAGTCTAATCTCTTTATTCCTTTTATTTATAAAAAAAATGCCTTCCAAAAAGACTAACAAAAGGAGAATCGAAAATTGGTCATCACCTCAACCCGTTTAGGAAAATTCCCTGGACGAGAATGTCTCTCATGAAGAATTCAGTGTTCTGTTCACTACTTAACCCAATTTTGTTGAAGCTCAAAATGAATGGCCAGCTGTTGTTCAGTCCAACCCAGTAGCCAATACTATTACAGCCAGGATTCGAGACTTCACCTGAATGAATCCTCCTCTATTCTCAGGATCTAAACTAGAAGAGAATCCATAAGAGTTCCTCGATCATGTTTAGAATGTCAAATATTATGGGAGTGACTTCCAATGAGAGTGCTGAGTTAGTTGCCTATGAGCTATAAGATGTAACTCATACATGGTTTAAGTAGTGGAAGGTAGACAAGGGCATGGATGCAGAGCCCATAGAGTGGGAAGAGTTTGCTACTGCTTTCCTAGATAGATTCTTTACCTTAGAGATGAGAGAAGCCAAGGTGTTAGAGTTCATCAATATTAGATAGGGTAGTATTAGTGTGAAAGAGTATTCCCTTAATTTTACTCAGTTAGCATGGTATGCTCCCTATGTAGTTGTAGACAGTAGGTCCAAAATTAGCAAGTTCATGTCTGGGTTGTCAGAGACTATCGTTAAGGAGTGCAGAACTATGATGTTGATTAAGGAGATGGACATATCCAGGCTTATGGTCCATGCTCAGCAAATAGAAGAGGCTAACAATAGAGATAGAGAGTGAGAGGAAGAATAAGAGAACTAGAACAGGTAGCATCAATTTCAATCAGCCTAAGTTAAAGGTCTATAACCGTTCCCAGTTTTACCTTAAATCTTTAGTTCCAACTCCGTCCTCAGCTAGTATACCAGTACCTAAGTTTAGAAGTGGTAACAAAGATAGGGTGCCAGGCTCTAAATCTGAAGATAGTGTCAGCAGTGCTCGAACAAATCCTCTTTGTCAGACATGTGGTAGAAACCACAAGGGTGTTGTAGAGCTAGCAATGATGTTTGTTTTCGGTGTGGCAAGCCAGGACATAGAGTCAAAGATTGTCCTCAGTCAGGTTCTCAGGGTCAGTAGATTGTCCTTCAGTTCTGTCAGGTCGCCTAAATCAGTAGGGTACCACCTCCAATGCCACCATTGGGCAATGCCCAAAAATGCTTTATGCACTTTAGTCCAGACAAGATCAAGAAAAATCTCCTGATGTGGTCACTGGTACGTTATAGATTTTCCATTTGCATATTTTTGCCTTGATAGATCTAGGAGTTTCTTTATCTTTTGTAACTCCTTATATAGTTGTTAACTTCGGAGTTAGTCCAGCAATCCTAGCAGAGCCTTTCTCAGATTCTACCCTAGTGGGTAAATCTATCATAGCCTGACGGGTATACAGGAGCTATTCGGTAATGATATCTCAGAAAGTTACTTTAGCAGACCTTGTAGAGATAAAGATGGCAGATTTTGATGGCATTCTTGGGATAGATTGGCTACATTCATACTATGCCTCAGTTGATTGTAGACATACAATAGTTCATTTTTAGTTTCCAAATGAACTAGTCCTTGAATGGAAGGGTAGTACCACATCGCTTAAGGGTCAGTTGATTTCATACCTTAGAGCGAGAAAAATGATACCAAAGGAATGTGTCTATCATTTTGTGAGAGTCAAAGTCTCTAACTTAGAAACTCCAACTCTTGAGCTAGTTCTAGTAGTAAATAAATTCTCAGATATGTTTCTCAAAGATCTTCTAGCAATTCTTCCCAAAAGGGAAATTTACTTTGGAATAAACCTTCTTCTAGATACTTAGCCCATATCTATTCTGCCAGACAGAATGGCACCAGCAAAACTCAAGGATTTAAAATAACAGTTGAAGGATCTCCTAGATAAGTGATTTATCAGACCCAATATTTCCTCGTGGGGCGCACCAGTCTTATTCATGCATAAGAAAGATAATTCTCATAGAATGTGTATAGAGTACTATCAGTTAAACAAAGTCATAGGAAAGAATAAATATCCACTCCACAAAATCGATGACTTGTTTGATCAACTTTAGGGTACTAATTACTTTTCTAAGATAAACCTCAGATCAGGCAATTATCAACTCTGAGTCAGAAATTTGACACTCCGAAAACAATTTTCAGAACTCGATATAGTCACTTCGAGTTTCTAGTCATGTCCTTTGGTCTTACAAATGCCCAACAACTTTCTAGGACTTAATGAATTACGTGTTTAAGTAGTACTTAGACATGTTTGTAATAGTCTTCATCAATGAAATTCTTGTCTATTCCCATAGTGAGAATGATCACGCAGATCATCTCAGAATCATACTTTAGACTCTCAGAACTCATCAGTTGTTCATCAAATTTAGTAAGTGTGAATTTGGTCTAAGGTTAGTAGCATTCCTTGGTTATAGTATTTTTGGTGATGACATTAGAGTTGATCCTTAAAAGACCAAGGTGGTGATAAACTGTCCAAGACCTATCTCTCCATCAGATATTTAGATTTTCTTGGGTTTAGTTGGCTATTACTATTAGTTGTTAAAAAATTTTCATCTATTGTGTCCCCCATGTATAGATTTACTCAGAAGAAAGTCCAGTTTCAATGGTCAGATTCTTGCGAGAAGAGCTTCCAGGAGTTGAAGACTCAACTTATCTCATCCCCAGTCTTGACTCTAGTAGATTGTTCAGATAGGTTTGTTGTGTACTATGATGCATCCAGAGTAGGTTTGGGTTGTGTCATCATATAAGGAGGTAAAGTCATATGAGAAGAATTACCTGAATCATGATCTCGAGTTAGCAGCTGTAGTGTTTTCCTTAAAGATTTAGACGCATTACTTGTATGGGGTACATGATGATGTGTTCACAGATCACAAAAACCTTCAGTATGTGTTCTCTCAAAAAGATATTAATTTACGTTAGAGAAGGTGGTTAAAAATATTGAAAGATTATGATATGAGTGTTCTGTATCATCCAGGCAAGGCCAATGTAGTGGTTGATGCTCTTAGTAGATTTCCTATAGGTAGTGTTGCTCATGTTGAGAATGATAAGAAAAAGTTAGTTTAGGAAGTTCATCATCTTGCCCGAATAGGTTTCTGCTTAGTCGATTCAGCAGAGGGTAGTGTGTGGGTGCAGAATAGTTTGGATTCAGCTCTAGTTTGCGAAGTGAAGGAAAACCAAGATAGAGATCCCAATCTTGTTAATTTGAAAGAGTAAGTCAGAGATCGAAAAATAGAGGTTTTCTCCCAAGAGGGAGATAGTGTGCTGTGTTTCCAAGGTTATTTATGTGTTCCATGTATAGATGACTTGAGACGACAAATTCTTATAGAAGTGGATGGTGCACGATATTCTATTCATCCTGGTGCCACTAAGATGTACCACAATTTGCATGAGATTTATTGGTGGAGTGGGATGAAGAGGGATATTGCAGAGTTTGTAGCTAAGTACACTATGTGTCAGCAGGTTAAGATTAAGCATCAGAAGCCTAGTGGGTTCATGTAGGAGTCAGTATTCCCATATGGAAATAGGAAGAAGTGAACATGGACTTTGTGATGGGTTTTCCTCATACTCGTCATCAATATGATTCTATTTGGGTTATCATAGATAGGATGACCAAATTAGCTCATTTCTTGCTAGTTCATACTTCTTATTCAGTCGAGGACTATGCCAAAATCTCTATAAGAGAGTTAGTCAATTTACACGGAGTCCCAGTATCCATCATCTTAGATAGAGGTACCTAATTTACCTCTTATTTTTGGAAAGCATTCCAAAGGGTCTTGGTACCCAAGTCCACCTCAGTACAACCTTCCACCCTCAGACAGATGGTCAAGCAGAAAGGAACATTCAGACTCTAGAAGATATGCTGAGGGCATGCATTGTTAATTTTAAATGTAGTTGGGATAATCACTTTCCTTTGGTTGAATTCACATATAATAACAGTTATCATTCCAGTATTCAGATGGATCTATTTGAGACTCTCTATGGTAGGAGATGTAGATCTCCAATTAGTTGGTTTGAGGTAGGTGAGGTCGCAGTAGTAGGGCCTGACTTAGTGTTTGATGCCTTATAGAAGGTTCAATTGATCAGGGAAAGGCTTAGGGCAGCTTAGAGCCGACAGAAATCGTATGCAGATATGAGCAGAAAAGATCTAGAGTTTAAGATCGGTGATTTTGTGTTCTTAAATATGTATCCCATGAAAGGATTAAAGAGATTTAGCAAGAAGGGAAAGCTCAGTTGTCGGTATGCTGGTCCTTACAGAATTCTAAGTCATTTTAGAAAGGTAGCTTATGAGCTCCAGTTGCCTTCAGATCTAGCTTCAGTACACCCAGTATTCCATGTGTCCTTGCTACAGAAATGCATTGGTGAACCAACAGTTGTAATTCCGTTAGAGGGCATAGATATTCAGAATGATCATTATTTCAAAGAGGTTCCAATCCATATCCTTGATCGTAAGATTTGCAAAGTGAGGAATAAAGATGCTCCCATGGTCAAAGTTCTTTGGCGGAATTAGTCTGTTGAAGGAGCTACTTGGGAAGTAGAAGAAGATATGCGGACCAAGTATCCTCACCTCTTTTTTGCAACCTTAAAATCAGCTTAAGGTAATAGTCTTCCTTAGTTCTACGTAGTTATATGTTCAATTATAGTTATAATCTTAGTAGTCGTTACCATTATATTTTCAGTCATGCATTCATGAATTAGTTTAGACATGTACTCATGCATCACATATGCATGTTCAGTATGAAAATTTAGCTTATCAGTAGCTTCAGTCATGTATTCCATGCATTAGATATGCAGTTTAAGTATTGGAATGCAATTTCTCAGTAGTTCAATCAAGTAGTCATGCTTCAGTGTGCATATCAAGTGTATAAACTCAGTCTACCAGTGTTTCTCAGCTTAATCAGTCTTATTCGAGGATGAATGTTTCCAAGGGGGAGATATTGTAATGCCTCGTAGTTTCCTAGCTTAAATTAACTCTCAGTCCATGAGTTATCCAATATAAAATTTTTGAAATAATTAGTATTTTTGATTTTATATCTTACCATTGTGTAGGAAATTCTGTCAAATTTCTAATGATATATAGTTCACCCAAATTCGATATCTGGGCAAAGAGTTAGAGCCATTTTTGTACAGCAATGTGCCGACTGGCACTTCACTATGTTGTGGAGGCTAGCCAAATGGCAATGGTCACTCTCCAGTGTACCAATGCGATCCCACCGTGTCACGATACGTCCAAATTTTAGAATCAAAGAGGCACCACGATTCCACCTCATCGCACCAAGCCCTCACTACCCAATTGTATATTTCCATTGACATCACGCGATAGCACCACGTCGGGCCAGGGGACTAGGTCAGAATTTTTTTGACGAAAAATTAAATCTTAGTCCATGGTTAAATTTGTCTTTTCCCATGATTTTAATATACCAAGATGTGGGATTTAATCCCTAAAAACATTTAAACCCATTCATTATTAACATTTCCCCAAATCAAAAGGTATTTTCTCTCACGAAAACAAAACCCTAGCTCTAAGGAATCAAGGTCAATTCAAGAATTTCTCCAAGATCTCAAAGAATTAACAATCCAATGTATGTTAGGTGTTCATCTATGGGTACCTTTCACCCATAAAGTGCAAGAATCTCTTTAAACTTCAAGTTTATGGAACTGTGAATTCCCATGTTCGAAATTGATTATAAGCATGTCTGTGAAGTTAATTTTTTTTCAATCCATGCTTATGATAAGATTCATAAAAATATAATATTATGTATGGGTAATTTTATAAATTGCATGTTAAATCCATGAAATTGCATGTTTGGTCATTATAGTTGAAATGTTTATATGTTATCCATGATTATGTGCATTATGTTGTACTCCTGAGTGTTTGATAGAATGTCCATGTGAGTTAAATGCTGCAATTATTACATACTAGTATACGTACAAGCCTATTCCCTTCAATTGTTTGATCAAATGCCTCTAAGAATGAATTATGCACAAGTATACATTGTTATGTTATTCAAGATTATGCTATGATTTACTTCTCATGCTATTGAGTCCTGGGGGTATTTAATACCCGATAATCTAGCTGTTAATCTAGAGCCTGTGTTATAAAAAAATAGTATCATTTATGTCACTACAGAACTTAGTATAACTCGGTTAGTTTTAGAACTTAGTTATCTTATTTGGGGCATGTCGGTTTGAGGATTACCTCCCACAGTCTCAATTTCAGTCTCAGTATAAAACTCAATTCAATTCTACAAAATTAGGACTGTCAGATACAGTCAATAAGCATTAGTAACCCATTTATCAGTAACTTCAGATATCAGTTACTTAGTATAAAAATTTAGAACTTAGCTTCAAACAAGCTCAGTCATAGTATTTATTTATAAACATAATAGTGCATACTCAGTATTTACAGCAGTATCAGCTATCCATGTACTCTCATGTTCATTTACTCTATATCATTCAGTTAGTTATTGTTTATTCTTATGAACCCTTACATACAGACTTACCTCGTCTTGCAAACCATTACATTCTACGTACTGACATAGACTCTTTCTTTGTGTTATGATATAGCATATCATAGATTCGGATGCTTAGTTTCCCAATCACGTATAAACAGATTCAAATTCAGCCAGCAGTGTCAGAGTTAGTAGTGAATCTTTATGTATCAAGGATATTCTATTATTTCAGTTTTTTAGTAGATGGAGTTAGTTGGGGGATTGTACCTTCAACTCCAATTTTAGACTATTTAATTAGAAGCTTTTCAGACTAGACTTTCAGACACTATTCAATTTTACAAATTTTTATTTCAGTAGTATACTTTATTAGTATTTCATATGTATTGAACCTTATGGCATTACAACCTATTTTCTGCATTTATTACAGTATTATTATCTATTGCTCATAGAAGATATTAGTCATGGTTAGCTTGTGGTCCCTTAGGGTCATAAGTACGGTGTACGTTTGGGATACAGACTTAGGGAGTTACAAGTAACCTGGTATTGCAACTATAGATGATGGAGCATTTTCTCACTCTTTCTTTGATTCAATAGGATGCCGCTGATAGTTGTTTACCTAATTGAGTGGAATCCTTGGATCAGAGAATGTTCTTTGATCATTTTTAATTAGATGTGGGAATCAATTCTTGGATTAAATTTCTCAAATTAAGAACTAACGACAACATCCGGTAAACCTATCCATGGCTCCACCCAAAAATAATCTTGGTTAGATTTTGCCTGGAACTCCTTCTATTTTTGATAGGCTCAAAAGAACTAGACCATACGTTTCCCTTAGGGTAATGCACCAATTGGGTAGATTGTAAGACGTTCCACTAATAATGGACCTTAAAAAGGATGTTGATCACATTTGGGATCAAGCTATGGGTTATATCAAATATGATTAGTTCTTGTATAATGCAACATAATGGTGTGTGGATACTCTCATAGAAGGGTTAGATATTATGAGGTACACTTAGAGATATGGTATTTGGTTGTAATCCGTACCTTGGTGTATTAGTAGGCCATTACCAGCATAGCTTAGAGTGCAACTATAGGAAGAAACTATAGTTGTTGACAATTAAGATAAAGATACGAAGGTTAAAATGAGTTACTAAGTGTTCGGTTATTAAGTTTGGTCAATACTGTTAAAGGGTACCAAAAAAATCTTTTTGGGTTATAATTTCTAAAAGGCAAGGAAACAAACCAGAGGATTATTCCCAAATATCAAATTGTTAATATAGGGTATGTTACAAAGTTTGAGTGGGAGAGCAAGAAAATAGCAGCTAGGGCCTTCACAAATAGATCTATCAAAGCAAGGGTCATCTGTGGTGCAACAGTTTGAAGGGGCATTTCCTATCTTTTTCTTGGTTTGACATCTTTGTTTTTCAGTATTTGTTATGTCTTTGTAGGTTGGAAGTAAGTTTGTTTTAGTATTGGAGTTTTCATCATGGATATTATGTACTTTTTTTTGTAAGTTTAGAATGTTGCTTAGTTTTTATATGTGATTGTTATCAAGGTTATCTTAGTCTCGGAGTCTATTTTAGTTATATTTTCTGTGGAAAAAATCATAAATTTATCAATTTTTGTGGTATTTATGCATGATTCTTTAACTATGAAAAATTTGATTCATGTGCAATATAATACATAGGCAACCCACTTTTGGATTCGATCTAATCATTTTGTTTCTTTCATTTTTAATTTTCCTCTTAGCTTTCCTCTTTTAAAGAAACCAAAAGACAAAAAGAGTGAAAAAAATAAAAATACTAAGAGAAAAAAAGAAAATGGAAAGAGACTGGTAAAAAGAAAAAGAGAAATAAAGGTGAAAAATAGAGAAAAGCAAAATGCAAGTGGGGTGTAAGAAGAAGTAAGTGTAAGAAAAAGATAGGGACGAAATCAAAATGACCATGCTACCCTCAAGGCCATGAGAAATATGAATGAAGCTAGGTTTATAAAATACAATGTTATCTCCATGGTTGTTGTGTGACCTAATCTTAATGGGTTTTGTATTTGATGAGAATGTTCTTTAAGATAGAAGTGGTTAGTTTGTGCCATTCTGGCTAGTCATCCATTCACCAAATTTAACGAAACGTTTGTCATGGCTATCAAAGAGGCAGAAACATCGCTCATTGACCCAAATTATAGTTTCACAAAAGGCATTTTAGAACCTAATGAGAAGATATTAAGACTCAAACAACAAATAGCTGAAATACACCAAGCATGGGAGAGTGGCATACCATTCCCTCTATTCCCTATCGATGACCTTTGAACTACTTCTAACTACCCATCTCTCTCTTAGACATATTTCTCTGTTTCTATTGATAAACCACAATATGCACTAGATTTCACCCCACATCAATACTATCCCAACACTTCTAATGTGCCATTTGCAGTACCTCAATAGACACCTATCGCCAATCCACCACTGCTTAATGCCCCTGTGTTCATGGTTCCACCAACTCCTGAATCTCCTACTTTTGTTGCTCGTCCATCGTGCTTCTTTAATATGCTAATGAACTAATGTTTAAGATTCTAGATTATCAGCATTATGCTCCGGAGCCTACTTGTGAGATGAATGATCTATATAGTTACAATTATCCACCTGTATTTTTCTTTGATACAGAGAAGCCTATTATGATAGAGAACAAGAAGGTATGGTATACAAATTAAAGAGTTTATAATAGGCCATGAAAAACTTATAGGGGCTTGGAGGTTATAAAAGCATCTAGTATAAAGATTTGTGCATGTTTTTTGGTGTTAATATCTCTTTTGGTTTCAAGATGACAAAGTTTGAGAAATACTATGGGCACAAGTGATCTAGTGGAAGACTTGAGGTGTTATTGTAAATAACTAAGGCTCTCTAGAGGAAACGAAGAATTGCTTATGGCTTATTATGGTGAGAGTCTTTCAAGTCTAGCTTCTGAATGGTTCATTGATCAAGACATAGATAAGTAGAACGGTTGGGATGATTTGGCTAATTAATTTGTTCAAAAATTCCAATACAATATGGAGTTGATTCCTGATGAAAAATCCCTAACTAATATGAAGAAGAAGAGTACGAAAAGCTTTATGGAATATGTGATAGGGTGGAGCGAATAGGCTTCTAGACTGAAGCCATCCATGAAACAGAGTAAATTGATAGAGGTCTTCCTTTAAGCACATAATGAAAACTATTTCCAACACCTTCGGGCAATAGGTAAACCATTTATTAAAGTTATCCAAATGGGAGAAATAAGAGAACATAGTATTAAGAACTGGAGAATTGTGACCTTTGTTGCATTAAAGGATAGTACTCAAGAAATTCAAAATGGTCAAGAACTTTTGGAGGAAAGAAGAAGAAAGAAGATATAACTATGGTTGTAGTTGGACCACGTGCATATCCAAAAAAACCAGCTCACCATTACCCTCAGTCTTAAGCGTAAGTCTACACCCAAGCTCTATATAACCACCCCTAACATTATTATCCTCCGCAAAAACCATTATACTCCATTCCCCCTCCTTCTTATCTAATATATAGCTTATATCTATATGTTCAAACCCATTCTTACCCACAATGGCATGCACTAACTCCTTAAAATCATCCTCAAACTCCAAAAACATACCAATGCAGTTGGATGATTGTAACTATATAGATCATTCATCTTAAAAGTAGGCTCCGGAGCATAATACTGATAATCCGGAGTCTTAAACATTAGTTCACTAGCATATTAAATAGTTACTTTATCCTAAGACAAAGTATAAAAAGGGAAATGCAGTTAAATAATTTCACACCTATCGAAGATTTATACACTAGTTTGTTTTATAGACTAAGAGCATTGAATGTCCAGAGCACAATTAAAAAAATCTCTCAAATCCACATCCCAAAAATCTTAATTTTTCTCTAAGATATGCATAATGTTCTTATAGACTGAGGCATGATACAGAATAATGGTGGTATTTGAAAATATCAATTCAAGATCTGATCGACACGAATTAAATAATGATGCCCCTGAGGTTCCAATCGTCAATAAAAACCCATTGTTGGTCTGCTGAAAAGAATATGCTAGAATTGATATATGATGGTAAAGAGGATATGGTGTCTTATATTCCTATCGTTAGGATCCCAACTAAGGAGAAGAAATTGATGAATGTTTTGGACTTGATAAAGCAATGTTGTTCAGCAAAAAAAAAGTGGAAGATAAAGTTCAAGAAAACAAAAAGAAATCTATTCTCATTGAAAAAGAGTTGGAAAAATTGGAGGTCTGAGTCAGGGCAAACCTAAGTTAATGGTATTAGGAGATCCAAAAAAACCTATATTAATTTTAAAAAGGGTAATTCTGGTCCCTATTATCATTAAATCGGTGAAACAACTCTCGTTGTTCAACACAAAAAGGCCCCTTGGAATTATAGGTAGACTATGATGACTTATCAAGGGAAGAAAATTATGGATAGAGTAAATAAAGTAGGTGGTTTGACTCATTCAGGAAGGTGTTTTGATATAGAAGGATTGAGGAAGACTAAAAAAATAGTGTATGGCCAAACATATTGCAAAAAACCTATCACTAAGGATGAATTCAAAGAGTTCTTGAAAAAGATGAAATTGCCAGAATACTCTATTATAGATAGGCTAAGGAAGACTACAACTCAAATCTTCTTTCTATCTATAATTTTGCATTTTGATGAACATCATAATGCTATACTGAAGATGTTGAATGAAGATTCTATTCCTAAAAAAATTATGGTGAATTAGTTTGAGAAAATTATTGGAAAGATCTTTGAGATAAACAAGATCAGCTTTCCTGAAGAGGAATTGCCCATAGAAGTGATATGGCATAATTGAAGCCTTTACATTACAGTAAAGTATGAGTATTTCTATGTCACTCATGTCGTGATTAAAGAGGGTTTAAGTGAAAATATTTGTCCCCTATCTACTTTATAGCAGTTAAACATCAGTACCAAAAGGATCCAACCTAACAATGTATGTGTTAGAGCTTTTGATGGAGTGAAAATTGATTTCATAGGTGAGATAGAGTAAATACTGAATATCAAACTTGCTAAATTTGCCATTGAATTTCAAGTACAGAATCACCTCCTACAATTTGTTATTAGAAAGGTCATTGGCTCATAGGGATGGGGCAATCACAACAACATTGTATTTGATGATCAAGTTTGAACACGACAAGCAACAAGTGATTGTTCATGGTAGAGGGGATATGTCCATCTATAAAGACTTTCCCATGCCCTTTATTGAAGTAAATAATGCAGATGAGACATTGGTTAATCAATTTTTTGATGTTGTACTTGTGGATCATATCTTTGAAGGACATGTTATGCCAGGTTATCTCCTACTTCAATCATAATAGTTAATGATATGCTGAAATATGGTTTTGAGCTATAAAAGGGTTTAGGAGTGTCTTTGCATGGTATAGTTCATCCAGTATTACCCCGTGAAATCCATGGTATTTTTGGTTTAAGATTCAAAACTGCAGTAGAAGATTGGAAAAAGGCCAAAAAGTGAAAGAAGGAAACATGGTCACTTTTTTGCCCAGTGCCACTACTCAATAAGTCTTTTGTCAAAATTAGTGTCATCAAGCCCATAAATGAGGTATAAGATGAATTAGTTGATGATCTCCAGAACCTATTTGTTGAAGATTATATGGTTGAGATGGGAGAAGGTGTACGGATAAGGTGTAGTTCATAGGTCTAGATGTTCATCTCAAAAATTAGGAAGCCACTCCCTTCCTCATTTGGAGGGAGTTTTGGCGGTTTATTATTTTTGTTTATCTGATTTATTTAAAGGTTGTTATTCGGGATCTATGTTATTTATGTTTCTGCTTTTGTTTATATCTAAACCATCATATCTTTACATTTAATGAAATGCAATGTCCCTTTTGTTTATGTGTCTAATATATTTTATTTGTATTTTATTTGTACATTGCTTTTTATGTTGATTCTAGTGATATGACATGCATGTGGAATTTTCAACCTGATTTTTAAAATTAAATCTAATCAATATATAACGTAGCAAGAGGTGGAATATGATGAACAAGAGGCATTGTAAGAAATAAGTAAAGATTCACAATAATTTGAAGACAAGACGAATCCTAGTTTGATTAACACTAAGTCAATTAATCTTTGAGATCAAGAAGATGTTAAAGAAACTAAAATAAGTGTACATGTTTTGCCATAATTAAAAAAGGAAATAACTCAAGCATTAATTGATTAAAAATAAGTTTTGACATTGTCTTATGATGATATGCCTAGTCTAAGCACTACATTTGTGGCCCATAAGTTATCAACTAACCCTATATTTCCTCCAGTGAAATATAAGTTGAGAAAAATTAAAATTGATATAAACATAAGAATTAAAGAGAAAATCATGAAACAGCTAAAGCCAAAGTCATTCGAGTGGCTCGTTACCATACTTGGTTGTCTAGTGTTGTTCTTGTCCAAAAGAAAGATCGAAAGATTTGGCTATGTGTTGATTATTGTGATTTGAACAAAGCAAGCCCGGAGGATGACCTTCCACTACCCAATATCCATATTCTGTTAGATAATTATGCCAAACATGAGGTTGCAACTTTTGTGGATTGTTATGCTGGTTATCATCAACAAATAATTATGAATAATGATGAATCAAGAAAGACATCTTATATCACACCATGGGAAACTTATTGTTACCGAGTGATGTCATTTAATTTGAAGAATATTGGAGCAGAATGCATGGGCGCAATAAACACTATGTTTTATAATATGATACATAGGAAATTGAAGTCTATGTAGATGATATGATTATTAATTTAAAGAATCAGGCTGACCATGTTAAAGATCTAAGAAATTTTTTTGAGAAGCTTCGTAGTTATAATCTCAAACTCAATCCAGTAAAATATGTATTTGGAGTCCAGTTGAGAAAGTTGTTGGGTTTGTAGTTAGACATCGAGGTATTGAATTGGTTCCTTGAGAGATCATACTTATTCAGAATTTACCACCATCCAAGAATAAAATAGAGGTGATGAGTTTGCTTGATATATTGAACTTTATCAGTAGGTTCATTGATCAACTCACAATAACTTGTGAACCTATTTTCAAGTTGTTGAAGAAGAATGTTGTGGTTGGATAAACTGAAGAATTCCAGGAGTTGTTCGACAAAATTAAAAGGTATCTATGAAATCCACCTATATTGGTGCTGTTTTAACCTGGTAGGCCTTTGATTTTGTACTTATCATTATGGAAAATTCATTTGATTATGTATTGGGTTAGCATGATGTCACAGGCAAAAAGGAGCAAGCTATCTATTATCTTAGCAAGAAATTCATAGCATATGAAGCAAAGTACACTCTTCTTGTAAGGACGTCTTGTACCCTAACTTGGGTAGCATAGAATTTAAAGCATTATCTTTTATCCTACATTACTTACCTCATCTTTTATATGGACCATTTGAAGTAAATATTTCAAAAGCCTATGCCAACAAGCTAACTTACAAAGGGGAAAATATTGCTTATAGAGTTCAACATTGTATATCTGACTCGAACCACCATAAAAGCACAATCTTTGGAAGATCACCTTGCCGAGAACTCTATTGATGAAGAGTATGAACCTTTGAAGCCTTACTAATAAAAAAATGTTGTGTGTTGATGAAGTCACTATAGATACTGATCTAGGTTAGAAGTTGATCTTTGATGGAGTCGTGAACATGAACAAGTTGGGATAGGTGCAGTTTTTATCTATGAATAGGGATAATATTTCCTAGTAACAACGCAACTTTAATTTTATTATACTAACAACACGGTAAAATATGAATCTTGTATTTTAGGGATGAGGCTAGTTGTTGACATAGGAGTTGAAAAGTTATTAGTGTTGGGTGATTTTGACTTGCTTGTCCATTAGATTCAAGGTACTTGGGAGACACATGATTTAAAGATCATACCTTATCGACAATGCCTGCCAGATCTACATCGGTGGTTTGTGTTAGTGAAATTAAGGCATATTCTAAGAATTCACAATGAGATTGTTGATGCTTTAGCCGCTTTGTCTTAGATTATGCAACATCCTAATAGTGATTACATCTATCCAGTACATATACAGAGACGAGATCAACATGCTTATTGTAACATAGTTGAAGAGGAACTCAATGGAGAGCTTTGGTTCTTTGATATCAAGTAATATATTCTACCGGAAAAATATCTAACATATGCCACCAGTGATCAAATGAGGACTATTAAGCATTTGGATAGTGGATATTTCTTAATTAAAGGAATATTGTACAAGAAAACACCTGATTTTGAACTCTTGATATGTGTAGATGCTAAAGAAGCTTCGACAATTATGGTTGAAATACATTCTAGCGTATATAGGCCACATATGATTGGTTATGTCTTGTCAAAGAATATACTTCGTGTGGGTTATTATTGGCTTAATATGGAAAGATATTTTATTCATTTTGTTTGAAAATATCATCAATGTCAGGTGGTGATTTGATACATTCTCCTACCATTGAGTTACACACAATGTCTATTCCATAGCCTTTTGTAGCTTTTAGGATAGTCATGATTGGACTAATTGAATTGAAAGAGTCAAATGGGCATAGATTAAATTTTGTGAAAATTGATTATTTTACAAAGTGGGTAGAAGCATCAACTTTGAAGTCAGTAACAAAAAGAGTAGTAGTAGATTTTGTTCATGCTACCATTATTTGAAGATTTGGCATTCCAAAGATGATTATTATAGATAATTCTGCCAATCTCAATAGTCATTTGAATCAAGAGGTGTGCTAAATATTTAATACTGTACACAAAAATTCTACTCTGTGTCGTTCAAAGACAAATGGTGTCGTAGAAGATGCAAATAAGAATATCAAGAAAATACTGTAAAAAATGGTACAAGGGTCTAGACAATGGCATGATAAGTTGCCTTTTGCAATGTTAGGATACTGTACGACTATTTGTACTTTGATAGGGGCTACTCCATATTTATTGGTGTACGGGAAAAAAGTAATCATATATGCAAAAGTCAAAATTTCATCTATTTAAGTCATTGTGGAAGAAGTTATTTATAATGATCAGTGGTTCAAAACTCGATTTGAGCAGTTGAGTTTGATTGATGAAAAAACTTGACATCAGTATGTCTTAGCCAATTGAATCAGAAGAGTATGCCTTGATAATATAACAAAAACCTATGTCCCAGGCATTTTGAAGTCGGTTAATTAGTATTAAAGTGCAACCTTTCTCATCAGATTGAAGCTAAAGGCAATTTTTCCCCAAATCGGCAAAGGAACTTCAATGTGAAGAAAGTATTGCCAAGTAGAGCGTTATATTTGACAAATGTAGAAAGCAAATGGCAACAATGGCTATCAGTGCCGATGCATTCAAAAGATATTATGTATGATCTTTATCTTTCATTAGTTAAATTATAGGTGCAGTATTTGCATTTGAAAAGGTTGATATGATGAAGGCATTGTTTTTGTGCTTTCCTAATACTGTGTCATCCTTTTTTTTTTTTACCTTTTTGAGCTTTGGTCTTATTTTCTTTTATTTCCCTTTTTTGGAATAAAAATTAGAGTCAAAAAAGATAAAAGTGTTAAGAAAAGAAGAGTCAAAAGAGTACGAAAAAATTATTCCATTTAGAAAAAAAAAAAAAGGAAAAAAGAAAAATCAAACCAAAACAAAGAACAAGTTGTCAGAACTACATTTGACCTGATTCTCCTCTTTCAAGGGCGAGATATGTAGGCAGCCCTAATATGGGTTCTATCCACCAAAATAAATAATTTAGAATTACACAATTAAAAAAAGCTGGGGAAAGAGTTATATTTCACTTTTTGTGTCTATTCTGAAAGTTGTAAGTTCCCCCTGATGTGCTATAGAAATATAGAACTTTCGACTTCTAAAACAAGAAAAATATGCAAGTTTCTAAGGTTGTTCTGTTAGATATGATATTTTTGGTTATTTTTTGCAGGAAACTAGGTTTTGGATGCTAAGTTCATGAAAAGATAAAAATGGTGTTTTTGTCCAATTAATTGATCATATTGGGATGATCGTGATACTTTCTACATTATTCGTTACCAACTCATGTGTTTAAAGTTGAAGAAACTAAAGTTTGGTAGCAAGGATTGGAAGGCCCCACGCTTTCTATGTCTATATGTGGACCATAAGTAGAACTTGTGGTTTGTATGTGATAAAGGTAAGTGCAGTAGTTGAAGAGTTGAAGATCCAGAGAGTAAAAGAGTTGAAAAGGTGATTCCTGACACTTGCTATGTCAATATGTTAACCGCAAGTACTATTTTTTGACCACATGTGGGAAATGCAAGTGCCACATGACCAGAATCTTGAGAGCTAGGCTGCAGGACTTGTACCGGCGATCTGCACTTGTACACACCCTGCAGGTCCCAAGTACCACTTATGCCTAAGGGCAGGCCGCAAGTGCAGGGCACCAGTGGCCACTATCTCAACTTTTTTTTTCGTTTGAGCTTTGATTTTGGGGTTTTCTCATGTACTATAAATACCCTTTATGTGTGTTTTTAGCTGAGGTTATACACTTTTTATATTCAAAAACATATTTTGATTCCCAGATTAGACTTTGATATAGAAATTCTCTTGTATTAACTTTAGTTGATTAATTAAGTTGTGGGTGTAGATTTTTCTACTTCTTATTATTGTGATATCATCTATGCTTTTAGTCCTGAATATTGTTGATTACTTCACAAACATGGGAGGCTAAAAATCTATGCAAGGTTTGTGGAATACCTGGAATATTAACAAAGTAGGGGAAGTGTTATTGTTGTCCTGAACTGATACCCATTCATGCATTGCATTATCTTCACTTTAATAGTTATTCTAGTGGTTGCAAATATTAGGATCCTGCCTATATTATTGCTACTTAAACAAAAAGAGGAATAGTGACTAGGAAAAGATAATAACAACAGTAATTAAGAGCTAAACAGTTGATCCACACTATTAGATTTTATCTCAAAGTAAGATGGTTAGATTTCATTTAATAACTAGAGACTCGAAAGGTAATAGTTAACTGGGATCAAGATAAAGGTTAGTAAAGTGACATCCTGAGATTGAAAAGGTAAAGGGTGAAATCCTTCTGCTCATTTAAAATACTGTAGAAAGTACATAACTTATTGATTCTGCATGCAAGGTATTAGGTTGGTTCAAAAAAGAACTATAATCCTACAGAGTTGATAAGGAAAGGGAGCACAATCCTAGTGTTACTTAGGACTGATTACAATCAGAATTGAGATTTGTCACTTGTTCGATATTGATACTCAAAATCCCCATTTACTTTTGTAGTTCTGCCTATTGGTTACAATAAAAGCCATAATTCCACATTTTCCATTGGGATTCGACCCCAACCTTTATTGGGTTACTTTATTTAGAAGTGATCTTATCATCTTTTATAGGAGGTGTAGCGTGGACATCACTAAATTTTTGTGTTGTTGCCAAGGTTTATAGTGTTGGTTTGTGAATTGAAGTTGTTGGAGTTTATGGGTTTTTTTTTTGGCTTTTATTCTTCATTGGGTATATGCCGGTGTATGCCTAGTAGGATCATGGAGCAGAAAAAATAATTTGCCTCCCTCTCCTCTAAGAAAAATTTTAGGATATTGCTTATTTATAGACTAGTGAGCTTTTAGCTCAAGCTAAAAATGAGCAGAGGGTAGTAGAAGAAGCTTAATGTATATCTCGAGAGGCAAAGTTAGCTGAGCAGAGATGGACAACAGACCACCGAACAAAACTCCATAGAAATCCAAACAGAGTAAGATGAGGCTGACCTCAAGTGATCCGATTATATTTGTATGTTCAGTAGTATAAAGATAAAGAAGACAATCTAGGATATGTTGAGCCGGCTGAGATTGGAGCCATTATCCTTCCTTTGTTTCCGTCAGATGTTAAGTTTAATATATCATGTGCTATGATCCAGCTCCTATACTTAAAGGGTGTGTTTGTAGCGTTCCTATAGATGATTCAAACATTTATCTAAATTTTTTACTAGGATATGTACTTCATATACCATACCTAGGGTAGATTAGAAGGCACTTAGACTAAGGTTATTTTCCTTCTCACTTATTGGAGAAATATCTTTATGGGTAGAGGAACTTTAAAGAGGGTCTATCACTACATGGAGTAAGTTGTACAGAAAATTCTTTAACAAGTTCTTTCCTTCATCCAGGGTATTGCAACTTAAGGATGAGAGTTATAACTTTAGGTAGATGAAGCCAAAATTTATGTATGAGTCATGACTCAAGTTAAAGAAGAAACTTAGCATTCTACCCAACTACCAGATTTCAGGTACAAGATTGTTGGAGATCTTCTATAGAGCCCTGACTATTTTCCAGAGCATTAATAGACACTATCTCTGGGGGAGCCTCTATGAGATTATGATGGGATATGTCTTCGAGTATTATGGACCAGATATCATTGACTAATCGAGGATAGAAAACTTGAGATATTGAGAAAGGCTCTGACATTTATGCCATTGGAGCTTTTGTTTAGCAAAAAGTAGCTGAGAATGCTATTGCTCAGGAGATTTAACTATTAAGGACAAATATAAGTGAGTTGGCTAAACAATTTGCAACAATAAATTCTATAAAGGTTGATGTAGTAGGTGCATAAAGTGTAGCTTCTAGGGTGCATAAGTCTATGTTAGAGAAGGAAACAATATATGTGGGTCATCAGTTGGTGGGTTTTCAATCCCAAAGGTAAGGGAATCAAGGTTGGAACTATTATGATGAGAGAGACATATACATTCCACCTGGCAGATGAGATCCAGAATCAAGGATAGAATAAATATTGACTAAGCTGATGAAGGGTAAAGAAAGCTAAGAATCTTTCCTTCAAGAACTATAGGCTGATATTTCAGGATTGACCAGAAGTTTGAGTCACATTCAACTTCTATCAAGCAGTTGGAGTAGCAGTATGGGCAAATCTCTACCACTTTGGCCCAACGACAAAAAAGTTCCTTTCTATTGACACTTTGCAAAATCCTCCATCACTTGTGCATATCTAGCTATTAACACTGGGAGTGATCCCCCACCGAATGAGGATTTTTTGCCTACTACTGATGAGTCAAATAAGGATAAGATTATTGTGGATAATCAACCTAAAGCTAAATTTGAGAAACTAACTTGTAGTGATGATGATTTTGAGATAACTATGACACATGGGTTGTAGAAGTTAAATTAGATTTTCAATGTTACAAATTTTTCCTTAATTCGATATCCGAGCAAAAACTTATGACCATTTTCATGAGAAACAGTAAGTGTAACACCCCGTGCTTTTATCGCTCTAGAAATACATTCAAAATGACCTTTAAGACCCCTATTTATATGGTAAACCATTTTTAGATGTTATGGGTTATTTTGGGGGCATATGACGTTGGAATTATGTGTGCATCGTAAAATAGTCCCTTCGGTAAGACCGTGCGTCGCATGACAAAAGCCAATAGACACTAGATGGGGTATGCTTTTGGTGTGCACCGCCTATCATCAAGTATGATTTTGGTGTGTGCCGCCCACCCTTAGGTGTGCTTTGGATATTTTCTGCCCAAGAAAAGCATATTGCTAAAGTTTCTCCATTTTGACTAAATTATGGGCATTGAGGACTTTTCACACCTTTAAACTGTTTCTAATAATTCTTGAACAAATTAAGGGGTCTTAGAACACACTATTTTCATGCTTTTAACCCCCAAGCATCCAATATATGATTCAAAACCCTTTCCCTATTCTCAAGAATAAAATTTAAGTTTCTTCCCACAAGAATTGAGGAATCACTAATTCAAGTTCCAATTTCAAGCTTTATTTAAGAATTTGTCCAATCGAGGTATGTTGGATTTTTGAAGAAGGTTATTCATCCTTCCTTGTGCCCAAAGTGCATGGTTTTAAAATTGACTTTACTTGTTTTGAATTAAGGTTCATGCCCAAATTATTGTATTCTTAAAATATAATACCACTATGTGATTTAAAGATTTATGTGCATCAAGGCTTACATATATTCATGTTTTGATTTAAAAATTCATATTGTGATTTCAATTTCATTATCTTAATTGGTTATTGTTGAAAAATTTTAAGGTGATTATTAAGAATAAAGTTTCATTATGGATTTATATGAAATAAAGCATAAATTCCCAGTCTAAGTGCATACATTAAGTTTACAAGGAAGTTTAAGCTTTTTAAACTTCATTCACATACATAATGGAATGATTCAAGAAAGATTGATCTTTTGATCCTTAGAAAAGATATAAAATCCACAATTGTTCATCCTAATTATAATTTAAAGAAAGAGAAGCATAACTGGTTTTCAGTCTATAAAACCTTATGCTATTTTAAGGTGGATTTCTTAAAGTTTGACCATATAAGTATTCTGGGAGTAGTATTTACCGATGAGAAAGGAATGCGGATGATCATATCCTAAATTTTTGGAAACTACAAGAAAATGTAGGTTAAGATTTTTCCCAATATGGATAAAGTATAGTGATCACTTAAGATTAAGGTTTTATTTTGATGGCAAGGCTAGAACAGCTCTGTAACACCCTAAAGTTTTTGTTTGCTAAATATTGTCCCTAAAATATAAAGCATTAAATTCTAGAATGATTTATCCTTTTTTTTCCTGGTGGAATACCTTAGATTTCAACTTTTCATTCCGTATATGATTGAATAAGTTTTTCGTCGACATAAGATGCATCCAAAATGGACACTTGGTGAAGGAGTCATGGGTAATTTAAGTCCTATTCGTAAAACACCATTATTCCTATCCTTGGCGCATCGTGGAGAGGGTATAAATGACGATGGTCAATTTTCAGTGGGACTTTGTGATGGTGGTGCATCGCAGAGTGGGTCAAATTCCCATTCGTCAATTTTTAGTGAGCCACCGCAATAGTGGCGCATCGCGGTGGCCCATGAAATAGGGCTCCCAATTATATTTTAAAACCGGTCTCATTAAGGGTATAATGGGTATTTTACCACACCCTTATCAGTCCAAACATGAGATTTCAACCCTAATTGAGCATATTACTCATACATTCACCAAAAATATTCAAGAACACTTTCTAGGATTCCATATTTATAATCCAAATAAATCCAGATTCAACCGTGGGTTTTCAAAACAAATTAAAGATTTGAAATCCCTAAGCCATGGGCATCAAGAAGCATCCTTTAAATTTCTAGATAGAGGTATGTGGAGTTTATCCTATAAAAAACTACATGGGCTTAAAACCATTAGAGCTTGATTTTTAGATTTTTATGCATGAATTTCAAAGGGGTTTTGGAATCTATGTTCTAAATTACGTACTCCGAATATTTTAATGTTACTATTGTTTTGACCTTGTGATCCTATCCCCTAAATTGATTTGCATGTATATATATATGTATAGAATTTGAGATTTAAGATAGTTGAGAGCATAAATTATGAACTCCCTCTCGTGTATTGAATTAAAGATTATGGTTTTGTGATTTGAAAGATGTTTTTGCAATATTATAGCATTTGAGCATGATTTAAAATTGTTGAGAGGGTGTTTCTTGATATAAATGTATTCTTGTGTTTAAGAGAAAGAGCTTCATGTGAATTTAGAACTTTGACATGACCACCTTGTAATGTTCTATTGAAATGCTAGACAAAGATGAGTTCCTTGCATGTGTTTACATGAGGTTTGAGAAAGAGTTTCTTTGAGTTGAATTATTGAAATGGTGGTTCAAAAACTTTTCTTTTGCAAATAGAGATTTACGATAGACTAATAATGGCTCAGAGACGTGACTTGTAAGTCAATGGTATGATGATACCGTATGTACTTATTCTATAACAAATTATGTTTGCAGAGCATGTTTTCAAAGTATATTTTCAGAGACTGTATGTTTTGATAGATTTTTAAAAGGGGCTTAAAGAGGGTTAGGTAGTTACCCAAAAAAGGTGTGAATTCAAGCAAATCTTAGCCTGAAAACATATTTTCCGATATGGGTAGATTATTATTGTACATTGTCGACAGCCGTGTGGCATAGTAGATTCAGAGACTCTTACCCTTGCGACACACTTGGGTTGTGGGCTTCGCTGTCGAGTTAATTGAAGTTTCCATATGGCCCATAGAATTTTTTAGAGTTGTAGGGTATACCACCAAGCGCAAAAGTAACACAGATTTCTCAGAGTTGAGATGATTTTTACAGTCTTTAAAATGCCCATGTGAATTCTTACTATATGATATACTTATGAACTATTTTAAATTGCTCTCTTATATGTTGAATAATAATTGATTATTTTAGATATGCTCTGCGTACCAGTACATCTGTATTGACCCCTTTCCCCCTTACCTCTCTGGTTGTGAGACAGTCTAGGGGTTTAGATAAGCTATAGATAATTCATACTGCTGTTCAGATTGTGCAGTAGTGAGCCCTCTCTATTCTAGAAGGCCTATCTTTTCAGATTATGTCACTTATTTTAGTTTTGGTCAAATAGAGGCCTTGTCCCAGTTCAGATAGTTGTCAGATTTTCATGTAGTAGACATTTCACAGACTGAGTTAGATGTTATTTAGATGTAGTTGATTTACAATTTCCATACTTATGTATAATTTAGAATTGACCATGTTTTTGTAGCAGATTATGTTTCCATATCTTCTTTTATTATATGAATGTTGTGCATGATTACTAGATAAATAAGGGTGTTCTGGTCCCTTATGGTTCGGGATGCCCATCACGGCTAGGCCCTCATTTGGATTATGACAAACTTGTTATCAGAGAATAGTAAGTGGTCCCAGGGTGTCTGTGAAATCGCATTGGGTATAGTCTTGTTTATGGGTGTGGAGCACACCACACATATAAGCAGGAGGCTACTGGGTGTCTAAGAATGTTTCTCTTCTTTGTGATTTAGTTCGTGCTTCAGAGTTTAATCTGTCCCCTAATCAATGACCTCTTTCTTTTCAGAAGACTAGTGATGCCTCCGCATCTCACCAACGTTAATACTGAGGATAATGAAGTCCATCCCAACCATAGGATGCGGACCTTTAATAGAGCTCATACCCTAGAACTTGTTCCTACTCTGGGAGTACCTCCTGTACCGACCATTCCTGCCAGAGCTCCCCGGAAAGGGGCCAATCGTACTCAGCCTCATGAAGAAGAGGTTTATAATGCTGACTTCAGACAATCTATTCACATGCTGGCACAGTTGGTAGCCACACAGATTCAGAGGTCGGAGGATACTGGATCTGCGTCTAATTTTTCTTAAGTTACTAGAATGGGCCAGTTCATGAGAATGAACCCGCCTAAGTTCTCTGGTGCTAAGGTAGAAAAAGACCCGTAGGAGTTCGTAGACCAAATGGATAAGATTTTCAAAGTAATGTATGCTGATCAGGTAAAGGGTGTTGAGCAAGCAGTATGACAGCTAAAGGATGTAGCGTACCAATGGTACCATGAGTGGGAAGATACGAAGGGTGACAGTGCTGAACCCATAGTTTGGGACAAAGATAGCCTGTCAGTCCACATGTAGCATATTGAGGAGAAGAAGAAGAAGATAGCTGAATCTAAGGAAAAGGACATGCAGGCAAAGAGAGCTAGAGAGACAGACTTGTGTTATAGTTAGCAGAAGATCAGTAATTGGGGCAAAAAATTGCAAAAGAAAAAGAATTGGGGTAATGCATAGTTGGTAGCTAGTGCTCCAGTGTCCAGACCCACAGCTGAGCAGTGCACCCAAAATATTCAGTCTAGTTAGGGGCTGAGGATATAGGTTATGCAGTCGTAGAGAAATATAGGGCATACCTCTCTGTCCTATCCGTGCTGTGGGAGATGCGGGAGGAATCATCCAGGTAGATGTCAGTTAGGCACTTTGGTATGTTATTCATTCGGCCAGCCAGGCCATATCTATAGAGACTATCTGACTGCAAAGAGTAATGTTGGAGGAACTAAGTCGCAGGAGAATTCATCTGCACCACCACCTTAGAAGGGTGCCACTTCAGCCGCTGAAAATGGTCGGAACTGATTGTATGCTTTATCCAACTGCTAGGAAACAGAGGCCTTACAAGATGTAGTCACCGGTACATTGCAAATATTTTCTTGTGATGTGTATGTATTACTGGATCCCGGGTCTACCTTATCTTATGTGACCCCATACGTGGCTGTTGGTTTTGGGTTTATGCCTGATGTGATTGCTGAACCTTTTTCTATTTCCACCCCAGTGGGAGATTCTGTTGTGGCTAAGAGGGTGTATGGAAATTGTGTTATCTATTTTTAGCCAGGATACTGAGGCAGATCTCATAGAACTTGATATGGTTGATTTTGATGCCATCTTAGGAATGGACTGGATCCATTCGTGCTATGCCACCTTGAATTGTAGGACCCAAAGAGTCACCTTTTCTTTTCCAAATTAGTCTATGATATAATGGGAGAGACATTCTCTAGAACCTAGAGGGCATTTTATATCTTATCTTAAGGCTTGTAAACTTATTTCCAAAGGTTGCTTGTATCATCTTATTTGGGTTAAAGATTCTAGTGCTGAAAAACTCCCTTTTTATTCTTTCCCAGTAGTGAATAAATTCTCGAAAGTCTTTATAGATGATCTCCTAGGAATATTACCTAATAGGGAGATAGATTTTTCTATTGATTTATTGCCAGAGACTCATCCTATTTCTATTTTTCCATATAGGATGGATCCTGCAGAACTAAAAGAGTTGAAAGAATAGCTAGTAGAACTTCTAGATAAAGGTTTTATCCACCCCAGAGTATCTCCCTGTGTGCGCTTGAAATTTTCGTGCAAAAGAAAGATGGTTCCCTTCGTGTGTGCATAGATTACTGCAAGTTAAATAAGGTCACAATTAAAAATAAATATCCCCTTCCTAGGATTGATGATCTTTTTGATCAACTTCAGGGAGCTAAATGTTTTTCAAAGATAGACCTTCGTTTGGGATATCACCAGTTGAAAGTTAGAGAGTCAGATATTCCCAGAAGAGCTTTTCAAACCAGATACGACCATTATGAATTCTTAGTCATGTTCTTCAGGTTAACTAACACCTCTGCAGATTTCATGGATCTAATGAATAGGGTTTTCCATTAGTTTCTGGATCTGTTTGTCATTTAATTCATTGATGACATTTTGGTATATTCTAAGAGTGAGGAGGACCATGCCAATCACCTCTGAATCATTCTTCGGACCCTTAAAGATCATAAGTTGTATGAAAAATTTTCCAAGAGTGAATTCCGATTAAATGTTATTGCATTCTTGGGGCATATTGTTTCTAATGAGGGGATTAAGGTTAATCCTTAAAAGATTGAGGCAGTGAGAAAATGGCCTAGACCCATGACTCCAATAGACATTCGAAGTTTCTTGGGTTTGGCGGGTTATTATAGAAGATTCATTGAGATTTTTTCTTCCATAGCTGCACCACTTACTAAGTTGACTCAGAAAAACGTAAAGTTTTTATGGTCTGACTCTTGTGGGAATAGTTTTGAGAAGTTGAAAGACAAGTTGACTACCGCTCCTATTCTGACTCTTTCGGAGGGTACAAAAGGTTTTGTTGTATTCTATGATGCATCCCAAGTGGGACTTGGGTGTGTTCTTCTACAGCAAGATAAGGTATTGACTTATGCATCTAGGCAGTTGAAGGTCCATGAGCGAAACTACCCTACTCATGGCTTGGAGTTAGTAGCTGTGGTTTTTACACATAATATCTGGCGGTACTATTTTTATGGGGTACATGTTGATATATTTACTAACCATAAGAGTTTACAGTATGTTTTCTCTCTGAAAGAATTGAATCTCAAGCAGAGGCGGTGGTTGGAACTTTTAAAAGACTATGACATGAGCCTACACTAATATTTGGGCAAGGGGAATGTGGTAGCCGACACCCTCAGCATGTTATCTATGGGTAGTTTTTCTCAAGTGGGGAAAGAAAAGAGGAAGATGGTGAAGGATATTCAAAGACTTGCATATCTAGGAATGCGACTTTTCGATTCCGAGGATGGAGGAGTGGTTATTCATGAGATAGCTAAATCTTCTCTTTGTGCAGAAGTCAAAGAGAAGCAGGTTGAAGATCCCATATTGATGCAGATCAAGAAACATATGGGTCGACAAAAGGTATTGTCTTTTGAAATGGGTGGTGATAGTATTTTGAGATACCAGGCTAGATTATGTGTGCCAAATGTAGATGGTCTAAGGAAGAAAATCCTTGACGAAGATTACACATCGAGGTATGTTGTTCACCCTGGTGCTACTAAGATGTACCAGGATTTGAAAACCATTTATTAATGGAATAATATGAAGCATGATGTGGCTAACTATGTTGCCAAGTGTTTGAATTGTCAATACGTTAAAGTGGAACATTTGAGTCCTAGTGGTTTTTCTCAAGAGATAGCTTTACCTTTGTGGAAGTAGGGATGATTCATATGGACTTCATTATAGGACTTCCGAGGTCCCGAAACCAGTATGATTCCATTTGGGTGATTGTAGATAGGTTGACCAAGTCAGCTCACTTTCTACCGATCAGGACAAATTATTCTAACAAGGATTATGCCAAGCTGTTCATTGCATAAATAGTTCGTTTGCATGGGGAACCTGTGTCCATCTTATCTGATAGAGGTAAACAATTTTCTTCACAGTTTTGGAGATTATTTCAAAAGGGTTTAGGTACCCAAGTGTATTTGAGCATGAATGTCCACCCTCAGACAGATGGGCAAGCTGAGCACACCATCCAGACCCTTGAGGATATGTTGAGGGCCTGCGTGATTAATGTTTAAGGTAGATGGGTAGAGAACTTTCCATTGATAGAGTTCGCATAAAATAATAGTTTCTATTCTAATATAAAGATAGCACCTTTTGAGGCATTGTATGGGAGAAGATGTAGGCCCCCGATAGGATGGTATGAAGTAGGTGAGACACAAATATTTAGGCCTGATCTTTTTTATCAGGTAATAGAGGATGTGAAAGTTATTACATAACGACTTAAGATTGCTCATAGTCATCATAAGTCCTATGCTGATGTTAGGAGAAGAGATCTAGAGTTTGAGGTTGGAGATTGGGTGTTTCGTAAGGTTTGTCCCATGAAGGGAGTCATGCGATTCGGGAAGAAAGGTAAGCTACGTCCTTACAATAGAGGACCATATCCGATTATGAGAAGGATAGGTAGAGTTGCATATAAGTTAGAATTACCAGCTAGTTTGGGTTTGGTTCATCCGATATTTCATATATCTATGTTGAAGAAGTGTATTGGAGACTATTCTTTAGTATTGCCTGTCTAAGAAATCAAAGTGACACACTCCTTATCCTATGAAGAAGAGCTTGAAGATATTTTGGATTGCCAAGTTAGAAGATTGAGGAACAAAGAGATAGCCTCAGTTAAAGTGTTGTGGAGAAACCATAAAATTGAAGAAGCGACTTACGAATCATAAGTTGACATGAGAGCTAGATACCCTTTTTGATCCAATGGATGACGAAATGGAAGGAACAAGTCTTGCCGTATTCTTTCTATACCTTATTATTCTTGAAATTATACTTGTCTGTATCCCACGTCAACATTGGGGGATGAATGTTCCCAAGTGGGATAATGTAACGCCCAAAAGTTTTTCTTTGCTAAATTTTGTCCCTAAAATATCAAGCATTGACTTCTAGAATGATTTATACTTTCTTCCCTGCTGAAATACCTTAGATTTAAACTTTTCATTTCGTAGATGATTGAATAAGTTTTTCGTCGACATAAGATGCTTCCAAAACGGACACTTGGTGAAGGAGTTATGGGTAATTTAAGTCCTATTCATAGAACACCATTATTCCTGTCCTTGGCGCATTGCAGAGAGGGTATAAATGATGATGGTCAATTTCCAATGGGACTTTATGATAGTGGCACATCGCAGAGTGGGCCAAATTCCCATTTGTAAATTTTCAATGAGCCACCGCGATAATGGCGCGTCGCGGTGGCCCATTAAATAGGGCTCCTAATTATATTTTAATACCGGTCTCATTAAGGGTATATTGGGTATTCTCCCACATCCTTATCAGTCCAAACACGAAATTTCAATGCTAATTGAGCATATTACTCATACATTCACCAAAAATATTCAAGAACACTCTCTAGGGTTCCATATTGATAATCCAAATAAATCAAGATTCAACCGTGGGTTTCCAAAAAAAAATTGAAGTTTTGGAATCCCCAAGCCATGGGCATCAAGAAGCATCCTTTAAATTTCTAGATAGACGTACGTGGGGTTTATCCTAAAAAAAACTACATGGGATTAAAACCATTAGAGTATGATTTTTAGATTTTTATGCAGGAATTTCAAAGGGGTTTTGGAATCTATGGTCTAAATTACGTACTTTGAATGTTTTAATGTTACTATTATTTCGACCTTGTGGTTCTATCCCCTAAATTAATTTACATGTATACGTATATGTATGGAATTTGTGATTTAAGATTGTTGAGAGCATAAATTATGAACTCACTCTCGTGTATTGAATTAAAGATTCTGGTTTTGTGAGCTGAAAGATGTTTTCACTATATTATATCCTTTGAGCATGATTTCAAATTGTTGCGAGGGTGTTTCTTGATATAAATGTGTTCTTGTGTTTACGAGAAAGAATTACATGTGAATTGAGAACTTTGACATGACCACCTTGTACTGTGTTACTGAAATGCTTCACAAAGATGAGTTTCTTGCATGTGTTTACAGGATGTTTGAGCAAGAGTTTCTTTGAATTGAATCATTAAAATGGTGGTTCCAAAACTTGTATTTTGAAAATAGAGATATACGATAGACTAATAATGGCTCAGAGATGTGACTTACAAGTCAATGGTATGACGATACCATATGTATGTATGCCATAACAGATTTTGTTTTTAGAGCATGTTTTCAGAGACTGTATGTTTTGATAGAGTTTTAAAAAGGGACTTAAACAGGGTTAGGTGGTTACCCGAAGAAGATACGAGTTCAAGAAACTCTTAGCTTGAAACTGCATTTGTCGATACGGTAGATTATTATTGTATGCTGGCGATGGTAGTGTGGCGTAGTAGATTTAGAGACTCCGACCCTTGTCGAACACTTGGGTTGGGGGCTTTGCTGCCAAGTTAGTGGCAGTTTCAATATAGCCTATGGAATTTTTTAGAGTTGTAGGGTATACCACCTAATGCAAAAGTAACACAAATTTCTCAGAGTTGAGATGATTTTTACAGAGTCTTTAAAATGCCCATGTGAATTATTACTGTATGATATGAACTATTTTAAATTGCTCTCATATATGCTAACTAATAAATGATTATTCTGGATATGATCTGCATACCAGTACGCTGTACTGACCCTCCCTCCCCCTACCTCTCAGGATCTGAGACTTAGTCTCGGGGTCCAGATAAGCAGTAGATAGTTTAGACAACTGATCATATTGTGCAGTGGTGAGCCTTCTCTATCCCAGAAGGCTTGCCTTTTTAGATTATGTCACTTATTTAAGTTTTGGTCTACTGGGGGCCTTGTCCCAGTTTTAGAAAGTTGTCAGATTTTTATGTAGTAGAGATTTCACAACTAAGTCAGATGTTATTTAAATGTAGTTTATTTACAGTTTCCATACTTATGTTGAATTTAGAATTGACCATGTTTCCGTTACAAATTATGTTTCCGAGTCTTTTTTTATTATATGAATGTTGTTCATAATTACCAGATAGAGAAGGGTGTTCTGGGCCCTCATAGTTTGGGATGTCAGTCATGACCAGGCCCTAGTTTGGTTCGTGACAAGCTCTCCCCAACGTGGGTAAGACGTTGGACCACATGGTAGCTCACATGATTTATGACGGTTAGAAAAATCTCGTACAATAAATAATAAAAGTAAAGATTTTAGAAACCAAGTGTAAATACTTACAGTTTTATTCAGATATTGTCTTACGTAAGTTATTATCCATGAGATTTCATCTTTCAATTTACGTATGATTAAGGTGAGTCATTTTGCACTTAACCTGCATGATTTGAACGTATACTCAGCTTTTGTTCTACTTATTCTTCAAAACTAAAGACTTAAATAACTATGTGTAGTGATTCACCAGCTTATCAGATTATGTTTTTTACTCATGTTTTAAGATACTTATCTTTCAATTTATTTCAGTGTCTTGGTGAGTCTACTTGCACTTAGCATGTTTTTCTTAAGATTATGTATATATTTAGATTTACTTATTGGATTCATCCCCACATACTAAGTACATTCCATAAATACTGACCCACATATATGTCTATGAGCTATATTATCTCATAATGTAGGTACCATTTATATCCCACGCATCAAAATCAGACAGTTCGCAGCTTACAACCACTAGGTGATAAGTTTATTTGATTTGAGGGATCGAGTCAAAGTAGTTTTAGTAGCATTCTTCATTCAGTCATAGTAATTATGGATAGTTGGGGTTTATATCCGAGCTACCTATAGTCAGTATTAGTAAAGGTTTCATAGATCGTCATTTAGAGTTGATACATTATTTTCAATTTGTTTTGTATAACAAAAGTAATAATCATTTTAAATAGTTTTGTATGGAACATATTTAGCAAACATATCTTTTCCGCTTAATTATTCCATATTTATGTAACATATTCAGTTTCTCACGAGTTATGCAAGTATCATGGGTTAGATTAGGGACACTTATGGTTCTAAGCACCGTGTAATGTCTATGGGGTATTCTAGGGGTGTGACACCATCTATATTGGAATTGAAGGCCCTCCAATATCATTTGAAATATGTGTTATTGGGGACCTAAAACCCTAACCCGTGATCATTGTAGACATCGTGGAGATTACACCAGGTTTATGAACTTACAAAATACAGCTTGAGATGGACAACATTCCCAGTATAGAGCATTAGGGGAGACTAAATCCTTCTATGCAGGAGGTGGTGAAAAAGGTGATAATCAAGTGGTAGATGCAAAAATGGTTTTTCCCATTGCTAATAGCAAGTGGATTAGCCTGGTTCAATGCGTTCAAAGAAACGGGCAATCACTGTGGTTCCAAATGAAATAAATTAGTTAGTACCAATGAGGTTAGTTCCCAATTGAAGAGTATGCATGGATTACAGAAAGCTGAACAAGTGGACACAAAAAGACCCCTTCCCTATGACGTTCATGGATCAAATGCTGGACAAACTAGCAAGCGGGGTCTGGTACTTGATAGTGCCCAAGCGCACAAGTAAGGGTACGCGGTATTATCAAGTAGTATAATGGCCTTCAAGAATCCAAGTTCGATCCCACAGTGATTTGATCTGACAACTATTCAATTCTAGTTTCACTTGTAAGATTAATTTGATGAAAGAGTAACCAAGAAGAGCGTTTTGAAGTTTGTAACTAAAGAAAAGTAACAATGCATAAATTAAAGTCTTGTAAAAATCAATGGAGTAAAACCGAGGGTTGAAGCACCTTGAACAATCATACTATGCTATTGAACTTCATGCGTTAACTTTCTTATTTTGGTTATTTATTTGTAGGGTTAATTGCATGATTATGGTCTGCCGACCTTTAATTGTTTACCTAATATGGACATTACAAATACATCATAGAGCGGGGATGTAATTATCCAATTAAGTATTTTAAAGATATCATCCTACGTTGAATCAAGTAAGGCTCCTAAGTATATCCCTCTCCTTGGTGCTAAATTCAATTCTTTATTATATAAAAGAATAAAAACTCATACTTTGTTTATTCCTATGTTCCATCTCCCTATTCCCTCTCCCAAGATCAAAAGGTTGAAAATTGATTAATTCTAAGGGTCACGAATCCTTAAAATAGTTTTAGAAAAAAGGAATAAACAAACAACTAATAATGATATGCAAATCAAACAAACTTAATTCAAAACAATCGTACTCATGTTCTTGGCTTCAACCCCGAAAAGGGAATTATTAGCCACTCATAGCCATAATCAACATCAAATTAGTTGTATGAATTATTAAAACCATAAAATAAAGCTAAATTAAAGAAATAAAAAACCTAGAAATAAGTTTTTGTAGCCTCCAAGGGTGTTCCAAGTGATCTAGGGGTTCGAAGATTGTAAAAAATGTATTTGGGACGTTGTATTTATTGTATATAAGTGAAAACCCTACTTAGATTAGGTTTCCATGACGTTCTAAGAAGAATTATCCTGATTATGGTGGCCTCCTTGTCGCTCCATGGTGTCAAATGACATCACTGGGCACTTTTGTCCTGAATTTTGTCCTTGGCGCAAAGCGGTGTTATCGCGTTGAGACATAGTTTTAAGTCAATTGCGAATTTGCACAACTTTGAGACATGGTGGATCATTATTCTGGGATTCTTATGAATCCAATGGAATGTTCCAAGCTCCCAATCGAAAAAGACACACTCCACACGTGCTCAATACTTTCCAGGGGTCCAAAATTGCGTCTAGCTTGCATCTTCTGCTTCCGTGGTCATTTTGGAGCCTTTTTAAGTTGTTTCTACTTGGTTTAAAGGTTGTATATTCTTAATATAACATCATAATATATTAAAAAATCATACTATATAATTAAACACAACAATATAGAGAACAAAACAACACAACATCCTCACTGATGAAGAAGAAACACGAGCTAAGCATAGGATAAATTCACATTGAGCTTTAACTCATTGTTTTGACTCTTTTCTTTATACAATTGAACCTTGAACATTGTAAATAAGTTATTTAACATATAAATATATAATACCAACCTTATTAACTCACTAAAACACATTATAACCCAACACAATAGTCTAGAAAAACACCTTGCTCAAGTAGTTACACTAGTTTTCTCGGTGGAACTCTAATTTATAAATTTGAACCAAAATTCATGAGAAACCACCATTAAACATTGTAAACACATACCTAGACTCATAAATGCTCATTTATATCATTATTAACACATATATAATAAGAATCATCATCAAAACAAGGCTAACTAAGCTATAATAGTAGCGCTAGAATGCATAAATAAACCCAACATCACCATCCCACACTTAAAACCTTGTTTATCCTCGAACAACTCTTAACTGTAAACACCATGAGCTGAAGAGACTCCACACTTCTACTATATGTAAGATCTTCAAGCTAGCACTACAACGACTTCATGGAATGAAAGTATACAATACTAAGCATGTCATAAACAATTGTAAGCTCAAGAATCCTACTTCCAAAACATCCTAGCCTCAAGAACGGACTCCACAAGTGGAAAACTCATGCGTATTGCTTAATCAAACAAATCACAAGAATCACTCATATTCATCAAACATGTGTGCCTCACCATAAGAGATTTACCCATAATCACAAACAATGATGCAAATTATCACAACGGGTATACAAATCAATTTATGCTCACTCTCATAAAGAATTCACAAGTTACACATAATGAACCATAGGATTACCCTTAGTGTGATGCTCCCATAATACTAGAATCTATAATTTAGGATCAAATAGGTCTTTTTCGGGTTGTAATATAAGCTAAGGGATGGGTAGGAACTATTTGGGAATAGTGTCTAACCTCTATAATCGCTTTAATACCCTATATTAAACAATTAAAATCAATCTCCAACAACCAAATTACACTCATTCATTCATCCATACCTTTTGTTTTTACCTTATCTCCTTTAAATATTTTCACAAACACTTGGTGGACACATAATTTACTACCATAAGAATCGATTTTTTTTCTTTTTTTTTTCACAATCATGATAGTATTTTTATCATAAATTATATCACAACCATCCACCACACATCAATTATACACCAAAAACTATTACCTTGGGGTATCAATTTCACATTTTTCTTCTTCAATTTCTCAACTCCTTACATAATCAATTTTTCATTAAAGCACTTAGGAGATTTTTGGATCAAATTCTGGTCTATCAACAAAGGGATTAGGCTACTTATGTGGTTACCAAAGAAAATAAGCTAAAGACTTAATGGGGGTTAACTAGGATAATGCACAAAGGGTAGGACAAATAGAAGGTATAAAACAAGGCTATCAAAGAAATGACTAAATCATCTCCTAAACCCACACTCTTTATATTTCTTTACACAAACTAGGAAAGTTCTAGACAGCATATGCAACAAGGAATATACAAAAACCTTACATGCACATGGCACATGCTCAACTCAATAGGATCATCATCGTCTCTCAACCAATAATAGCATGAATTCAAAGTTAAACACAAAAGTGCAAGAGTCTCAAACATGAGCCTAAGAGTCTCAAAAATAGTAATTCACATCAATCAACATGCTTTTATAAATAAACCCACTTGCATAATGTAACCAAAAATAGCACCAACAAGAATATCTCACTTATTCCTAACATTAACATTTTTAATTTGAACCAAAATTTGGAAATTTTTCCACCCTACACTTAAAAATCTACTTAGTTGCCAAAGTGAATTTAAAAGTAAAAAGATAGAAATACTCCCTGAGGCATCTAGGCCTAGCTTGTAGCATCTTTACACATAAATAGGATCCATGGGAACCCACACTCAATCTTTGCCATGCTTCACGCTTAAGTTTATGGTACTTAGAGTTCCCATTGACTATGACTCAACAGAAAACAAAAATTACATGAAATAAAACTAAAAAAATTAAAAAATTAAACATACTGAATTAACTTGGGTTGTCTCCTATGCAGCGCCTAATTTAGTATCGTGGCACGACCATATCAACTTAACCATATTTATTCACTCTTTTTGTCACACTTGAGGGCCATCTTCATATACTTTTTGCACTTTTTGGGTGTGAATTCTCAAGAGCAACAGGTTTCTTAACTTTAGCCTTTTTAGGTTCATCAACTTCCATTATGTCTGGCTTAGGAGATAAAGTCTTAGGTTGCTCAATCAGGTAGTTTGAAAAGTTGTTTTGTAGGATAGCCACCCCATACTTATCCCTTTCAATAACATTCATCATAAATAAATCTTTAACTTGGGAAGTAATTGTGGGTGCTTTGTATACATCAAACACCGCCTCTTCATACTCTACTCTCATCTTGAGCATGCCTTCTCTAATATCAATCAAAGTCCCTTCCAGTTGCTAAGAATGGACACCTCAAAATTATTGGTACTTGTTCATCTGCCTCAAAATAATGAACAGTAAAGTCAGCAGGAATAATAAATTTACCAACCATAATGAGAACATTCTAAATTATTCCTTTTGGATATGCCATGGAACCGTCTGCTAGCTGTAAAACCATGGTGGTCGATTGAGGCTTTCCCAAGCCTAATTTTTCAAATAAGCATAGGGGTATCAAATTTATACTTTCCCCTAAATATCTAAATGCATGGACCTCTTTCTTCCCAATTTGAATGGGGATAGACTATCCTCGATCTTTCAATTTTTTGGGAATTTTTATGTCATTACTGCACTACACTCTTTAGTGAGTGTTATTGCTCCCATAGCTTGCAATTTCACCTTATTTACCACTACATCCCTCAATTACTTTGCATACTTAGGAATACTCTACAAAACATCTAGAAAAGGTAAATTAATATGAAGCTCTTTGAATGTATTAATGAACTTTTTGAATAGGACATCCTTTTTCGCTTTTATTAGTCTTTGAGGGAAAGGCAATGGCAAAATCATTTTCTTTTCTAGTTCAACAACTTTTTCTTTCAAGTACTCAGGCATCCTTAAATTTTCATCAATACTGTCATTTACCTATTGGGTCAACAAATTAACATCTACCTCTTTTGTTGCCTTGGGAGGCTCCACTTGAAGCTCTTTACCATTCCTTAAGGTGATCGCCATAACCTACTTTGGATTTTTTGTATCTGCTGGCAACCCACCATGTGGTCTGGTGTTTAGTGCTGGTGATAATTGGCCCATTTGGAACTCTAAAATTCTTGTGGACACTTGCTGATTCTTTAAGTCGGTAGCAAATTCTGTATGATTAGCTAGGATCTGCTTCAACATCTCTTTCATGTTTCTAGTTGATGGACTGGTTTGGGCCTGTGGCTTTGAGATTTGTTGCTGTTGTGCATTCCAAGGTTGATTCTGCCACTTCATGTTATAGGCATTACCATGATTTGGTCTTTGAGCATTACCTATATACATCACAGATTCTA
>NC_061120.1:167732450-167836490 GCF_002878395.1 Capsicum annuum | reverse complement strand
TAGAATCTGAATGCCCATCTGGATTTCCTTATGCTATACAGCTCAGCAATTTGTACAGCTCATCATAAGTTTGTTCAAATGCTTGACCACCTACAGCTGAATCTAGAAAAATATTCATAATCTGATCAAGAGCATCTACAAAAGTGTGAGAACATACCTCATTCGAATATTGGTGATATGGACAATACTGAAGAAGAGCCTTAAAGCATTCGTAAGAATGATAGAGGTTTTCACCAAGCTTCTGTTTGAAGCTCACTATCTCACAATGAGGTCTCGTAGTATTGCTTGACAGAAAGAATTTGATGAGGAACTTTCTGGCTAAGTCGTCCCATGATGTGATTTAATTGGCCAGCTCCGCATTTAACCACCTTTTAACTTCTCCCATAAGTAAATGGGGGAAACAGTGTCATCCCCACATAATCTGGAGTCACCCTTGTTGGAGTGAATGTATCAGTTAGCTCAATGAAGTTCTGCAAGTCAACTTGTGGATCCTCGTGTGAAAGCCCTGGAAACTATACACTCTAATAAAGAGATGCACCATATTATGTTTCAACTCGAAATTCCCCCCAGCTGCTAGTCTGTGAATATGAGAAGTCAAGTTCGTCAAAAGTGGGACTCCTACTTCCCTAAACTTCCTACCAGCTACTTGTTTTTCATCCATAGGAATGGTATTCTCTTGGTCTTCTTGGATTTACAGAATTCTAGAGAGAAGGATTGTTTCTCTCATTTTTTGATGGTAAAGTTGCTCGGATTCCGAGATTGGTTCTACCAACTTCCTATCCCTTGTCATCTTATAAACTTAAGAACCTGTTTGCAGCAAAAACAAAAACAAGACAAAGTGTAAAAACACCAAATAAATCTAAAAGTAAAATTAAAATAAACCATTGCAAAATAACAAGTCCCCGGCAACAATGCCAAAAACTTGACTGTGCCCAAAGTAGACGAAAGTGTACATGGTCTTGTAAAATGGTAAAATGTCCTTTAGGAAGCCAAGTATCGATCCCAGAAAGACTTTATCTAACAACTATTCTATTCTAGTTTCACTTCTAAGATTAATTTGATTCAAGAGTAACCAAGAAGATTGTTTTGAAATTTTTAACTAAAGAAAAGTAAAAATGTGTAAATTAAAGTCTTGAATCAATCTTATTATGTTATTGAACTTCATGCGTTAACTTACTTATCTAATATGGACATTACAACTATATCATTGAGAGGGGTTGTAATTATCCAATTAAGTATTTTAAAGATATCATCCTAGGTTTAATCAAGTAAGGCTCCTAAGTACATCCCTGTCCTAGGTGCTAAATTCAATTCTTTATTTTATACAAGAAGAAAACCTCATACTTTGTTTATTCCTATGTTTCTTCTCCCTATTCCCACTTCCAAGATTAAAAAGTCAACAATTGATGTATTCTTAGGTTCAAGAATCCTAAAATAGGTAAAAAAAAAAAGAATAAAAAACAACCAAATAATGATACGTAAATCAAACGAACTTAATTCAAAACAATCGTACTCATGTTTTTGGCTTCAACCTCGAAAAGGGAGTTTTTAACCACTCATAGCCATAAATCAACATTCAATTAATTGTAATAATGATTCAAACCATAAAACAAAGCTAAATTAAATAAATAAAAACATAAAAAGAAGTTTTTGTTGCCTCCAAGGGTGTTCTAAGTAATCTAGGGTTCCAAAATTATCAAAAACGTGTTTGGGACATTCTATTTATAGTATATAAGCAATAACCCCATGTGGATTAGGTTTTTACGTCATTATTTGAAGAATTATCCCAATTTTTGTGGCCTTAGCATCGCTCCATGGTGTCAAATGGCATCAATGGGCACAACTAGGCACTTTTCTCCCGAATTTTGTCCTTGGCGCAAAGCGGTGTTATCGCGTTGAGACACTATTTTTGGACAATTGCGAATTGGCACAGCTCCGTGATGCAATGTTTCACCATTTTGGTCCTATTATGAATAAAATGGAATAAATCACGTCACAAATGGAAAACCACACACCTTACACGCGCTCAATACTTTCCAGGGGTCCTAAATTGCATCCAGTTTGTATCTTGTGCTTCCGTGGTCATTTCCGAGCCTTTTTAAGTTGTTTACACTTGATTTAAAGCTTGTATATCCTTTAAATAACATCATAATCCATTAAAAAGCATCATATAACATTAAACACAACAATTTAGAGCTCAAAACAACACAACATCCTTACCGATGAAGAAGAAAGACGAGATAAGCATAGGCTAAATTCATATTTAGCTTTAACTCTTTGTTTTAACTATTTTGTTGATCCAATTGACCCTTGAACATTAAAAATAAGTTTTTTGACATATAAATAATTAATAAAAACATTATAACCAAACACAATAGACTATAAAAACACCTAGCTCAAGCTAGTTACAGTCGTTTTCTCGGTTGAACTCTAAAAGATAAATTTGAATCAAAACTCATCTAAAACGACCATTAAACATTGTAAACACATACTTGGACACATAAATGCTCATTTATGTCATTATTCACACAAATAGCATTAGAATCATCCTTATAACAAGGATAAATAAGCTAGAATAGTAGCGCTAGAATGCATAAATACACCCAACATCACCACCCCACATTTAAAGCATTGTTCGTCCTCGAAAAACTCTTAACTATAAACAACATGAGCTGAAGAGACTCCACAATTATAATACATGAAATATCTTCAATCAATCACTACAATGACAATACGGAATGCATATTTATACATTAAGCATGTCATAAACAATTGTAAGCTCAAGAATGCTACTTTGAAAACATCCTAGCCTCAAGAATGTACTCCACTAGTGGCAAAATCATTCATATTGCTCAATCAAAGACATCACAAGAATCACCCATATTCATTAAACATGTGACCCTCACCACAAGAGAGTTACCCATAATCACTCACAATGATGCAAATTATCACAATGGGTATAAAAATCAAGTTACGCTCACTCTCACAAAGAATTCACAAGTTACACATAATGAACCATAAGCTTTCCCTTAGTGTAATGCTCCCTTAATATTAGAATGTTGAATTTAGGATCAAATAGGCCTTTTTTGGGTTGTAATGTAAGCTAAGAGGTGGGTAGGAACTATTTAGGAATACTACCTAACCTCTCTAAGATCTTTAATACACTACATTAAAATATTAAAATCAATCTCCAACAATTAAATTACACTTATTCATTCATCCATACCATTTGTTTTTGCCCTATCTCTTTCAAACATTTTCACAAACACTTGGTGGACGCATAGTTTACTACCTCAAGAATCAATTTTTTCTTTTTTTTCACAATCATGGTAATATTTTTAGCATAAATTATATCACAACCATCTACCATACATCAATTATACACCAATAACTAATACCTTGGGACATCAATTTCACCTTTTTCTTCTATAATTTCTCAACTCCTTAATCAATTTTTCATTAAAGCACTTAGGAGCTTTTTCGATCAAATTATGGTCTATCAAAGAAGGAATCAGGCTACTTATATGGTTACCAAATAAAATAAGCAAAAGGCTAAATGGAGGTTAACTAGGATAAAGCACAAAGGGTAGGACAAATAGAAGATTTAAAAAAAGGCTATCAAAGAAATGCCTTAATGATCTCCTAAACCCATACACTTTATTTCTCTTTACACACATTGGCAAGTTCTAGACATCACATGCAACGAAGAATATACCAAAACCTTACACGCACATGGCACATTCTCAACTCAATAGTATCATTATCAACTCTCAATCAAAAATAGCATGAATTCAATAGTAAGCCAACAAGTACAATAGTCACAAGAATGATCCTAAGAGTCTAAAAAATTTCAACTAACATCAATCAATATGCTTTTATAAACAAACTCACTTTCATTGTGTAATAAAAAATTGCCCCAACAATACTATCTCACTTATTCGTAACCTAAAAGATTTTAATTTGAGCCAAAATTTTAGAATTTCCCCACCCCACACTTAAAAATCTACTTTGTCCCCAAAGTAAATTTAAAAGTAAAAGGATATAAATACTCCCCGGGGCCTCTAAGCCAAGCTTGTAGCATCTTCCATAGGACTCCACACTTAATCTTTTCCATGATTCACGCTCAAGTTTATGGTACTCAAGCTTCCCATTAACTTGTGACTCAACCAAAAACAAAAACTACGTGAAATAAAACAAAAAAAGAAAACATACCTAATTAACTTGGGTTGCCTCCCAAGAAACGCCCAATTTAGTATCACGGCACGACCCATGTAAACTTAACCATATTCCTTCACTCTTTTACGCACACTTAGGGGCCATATTCTAATACTTTTCATATCTTTTGGGTGTGAATTCTCAAGAGTAGTAGGTTTCTCAACATTAGCCTTTTCAGGATCATCAATTTTCCTCACGTCAGGCTTAGAAGATAGAATCTTAGGTTGCACAATTAGGTAGTTTAAAGAGGTCTTTTTTAGGATCGCCACCCCATACTTATCCTCTTCAATAACATTAATCATACATAAATCTTTAACTTGGGACATAATTATGGGTTCTTTGTATACATGAAACACCACTTCTTCATCATCTACCCTTATTCTTGAGTGTGCCTTCTCTAATATCAATCAAGTCCCTTCCGGTTGCTATGAACTGATGCCCCTAAATAATTGTTACTTGTTCATCTACCTCAAAATTAAGAATAATAAAGTCAGCAGGAATAACAAATTTACGATGATTAATGAGTGCATCATCAATTATTCCTTCTGGATAGGCCTTGGAACTGCCTGCCAGCTGCAAAACCACGGTGGTCGATCTAGGATTTTTGAAGCCTAATTTTTTAAACAAAGATAGGGGTATCAAATTTATAAATACCCCTAAATCACTCAGTGCATGGACCTCTTTGCTCCCAATTTAAATGGGGATAGCAAACTTCCCCTGATGTTTAAATTTCTTGGGCATTTTCTATATCATTACCATACTACACTCTTCAGTGAGTGTTATTGCTCCCATATCTTGTAATTTCACCTTCTTTACCCTAACACCCCTTAAGTACTTTCCATACTCTGAAAAATATCTAGCAAAGGTAAATTAATATGAAGCACTTTGAATATGTCAATAAAAATTTTGAACAGGGAATCCTCCTTCGCTTTTATTTGCCTTTGAGGGAAGGGCAATGGCAACATTTTTTTCTGGTTCAACAATTTTTTTTTCAAGTACTCAAACTTTTTTGAATTTTCATCAACATTGTCATTTACCTGTTGGGTCAACACATCAACATCTACATCTTTGTTGCCTTGGGAGGCTCCACTTGAATTTTCAAGAAATAACTCAAACTTTCTTGAATTTTCATAAACATTGCCATAACCTTCTTTGGGTTTTCTATATTTGCTGGCAACCCACCTTGTGGTCTGGCATTTAGTTCTTGTGATAATTGGCCCATTTGAATCTCTAAACTTTTTGTGGCTGCTTGCTGATTCTTTATGTCTGTAGTAAACTGTGTTTGATTAGCTAGGATCTGCTTTAACGTCTCCTCTGTGTTGCTAGTTGATGGACTGGGTTAGGTATGTGGTTGTGGGATTTTCTTTTGCTGTGTATTCATAGAATGAGTCTGCCACATCAAGTTGTAGGCATTATCATAATTTGACCTATGAGCATTACCTACATACATCATAAATTCTAGATTTGATGCACACATGGTAGTTGTATGACCATTATTTTTGCATACTTCACACAAAACTGCATCTTGTTGGATGATATTGACTATGCTTGCAGGTTGTATGTCTCCATACTTTATGTTGTTGAATGATGAGCTGATCAAATTTTGTAGTGCAAAAACCTTTACTGATAAGGCTGTGAATTGGTCCATCTCCAATACACCCGCAATTATTTTTGTGGCACTTTTAGAATTTGAATGTCCATCTGGATTTCCTTGTGATATATAGTTCAACAATGTGTACAACTCATCATAAGTTAATTCTAATGTTTTACCACCTGCGGCTGAATCTGACAAAATCTTTATATTGTGATCAAGAGCTTCTACAAAAGTAATAAAAAGTACCTCATTCGACTATTAGTGATGTGGACAATCCCAAAGAAGAGCCTTGAAGAATTCCCAATAATGATAGAGGTTTTTATCAAGCTTCTGTTTGAAGCTCACTATCTCACTGTGAAGTCTCACAGTTTTGCTTGATGCAAAGAATCTAATGAGGAACTTTCTATCTAAGTCTTCCCATTATATGATTGAATTGGATGGCTTCGCATTCAACTACATTATGAATTTTCCTAAATGTGAATGGCGAAACAGTGTCAGCCCCACATAATCTGTAGTCATCTTTATTGGATTGAATGAATCAGTCAGCTCAATGAAGGTCTGCAAGTTGACTTGTGGATTTTCGTGTGAAAGCCCTGCCAACTGTCCACTGATAATAAGGAGCTGCACCATATTGTGTTTCAACTTGAAATTCCCCCAGCTGCTGGTCTTTGAATTGGAGAAGTCAGGTTCATCAAAAGTGGGATTGCCACTTCCCTAACCTTCCTACCAGCTGCTTGTTATTCATCCATAGGTATAGTATTCTCTTGGTCTTCTTAGATTTATAGAATTCTAGGGAGAAGGATTGCTTCTCTCCTGTGTTGATGTTAAAGTTGCTTGGGTTTCGTGCTTAGTTCTACCAACTCCCAATCCCTTTCCAGCTTATAAACTTAAGAACCTGTTCCCTGCAAATACAAAAACAAGACCAAGAGTAAAAATACCAAATAAATCTAAAAGTAAAACTAAAATAAACCATTGCCAAATAATAAGTCCCCGGCAATGGCACCATAAAGTTGACAACGCCCAAGCACACATGCAAGTGTACGTGGTCTTATCAAGTAGTAAAATGTCCTTTAAGAAGACAAGTATTGATCCCAAAGAGACTTGATCGAATAACTATTCAATTCTAGTTGCACTTCTTAGATTAATTGGATGCAAGAGTAACCACGAAGAGCGAATTTAAATTTGTAACTAAAGAAAAGTAAAAATGCATAAATTAAAGTCTTGAAACAATCAATAGAGTAAAACCTAGGGTTGACGAACCTTAAACAATCATACTATATTATTGAACTTCATGCGTTAACATGCCTATCTTGGTTCTTGAGTCGTAGGGTTAATTTCATGATCATGGTCTTCCGACCTCTATTTGTTTACCTGATTGGATACTAAAACTACATCATTGAGCGGGTATTAAATTATACAATTAAGTATTTTAAAGATATCATCCTACATTGAATCATGTAAGGCTCCTAAGTATATTCCTGTCCTAGGTGCTAAGTTCAATTCTTTAATTTATAAAAGAATAAAAACTCATATTTTGTTTATTCCCATGTTCCATCTCCCTCTTCCCTCTCCCGAGATCAAAATGTCGACAATTGATGTATTCTAAGGGTCGAGAATCCTTAAAATAGTTAGAAAAAGAATAAACAAACAACCAATAATGATAAGCAAATCAAACGAACTTATTCAAAACAATCGTACTCATGTTCTTGGCTTCAACCCCAGAAAGGGAGTTTTTAGCCACTCATAGCCATAATTAACATTCAATTAATTGTATGAATGATTAAAACCATTAAAGAACTCTAAATTAAATAAATAAAATACTAAAAAGAAGTTCTTGTATCCTCCAAGGGTGTTCCAAGTGATCTAGGGGTTCCAAGATTGTCTAAAACGTGTTTGTGACATTGTATTTATAGTATATAAATCATAACCCCACTTGGATTAGGTTTATACATCGTTCTTGGAAGAATTATCCCAATTTTATTGGCCTCTGCATCGCTCCATTGTGTCAATGGCATCACAAGGCATAACTGGGCACTTTTCTACTGAATTTGTCCTTGACATGAAGCGGGGTAATCACGTTGAGACACTATTGTTGGACAATTTCGAATTGGCATGGCTCCATGAAGAGGTGGTTCACCATTTTGGGTAACTTATGAATCTAATGGAATTAATCATGCTCCCAATGGACAAACACGAACTCTGCATGCGTTCAATACTTTCCAAGGGTCCTAAATTACGTCCATCTTGCATCTTTCTCTTCCGTGGTCATTTCCAAGCCTTTTTAAGTTGTTTCCACTTGATTTAAACCTTTTATATCCTTAATATAACATCATAAAACATTGATAAAGTATCATATAGAATTTAACACAATAATTTAGAGCTCAAAAAAACACAAAATTCTCACGAATAAAGAAGAAATACGGGCTAATCCTAGGCTAAATTGTCATTGAGATTTAACTCAATGTTTTGACTCCTTTCTTGATCCAATTGACCCTAGAACATTATAACTAAGTTTTTTCACATATAAATACATAATATAAACCTTAATAACTCATTAAAAAACATTAGAACCCAACTCAATAGACTAGAAAAACACCTAGCTCAAGCTAGTTACATTAGTTTTCTCCGTTGAACTCTTAATGATTAATTTGAATCAAAACTCATGAGAAACAACTTTTAAACATTATAAACACTTACTTGGACACATAAATGCTCATTTTTATCATTATGAACGCATATATCATAAGAATCATCATCAAAACTAGGCTAAATAAGCTAGAATAGTAGCGTTAGAATGCATAAATACACCCGACATCACCACCCCACCCTTAAAGCCTTATTCATCCTCGAACAACTCTTAACTACAAAAACCATGAGATGAAGAGACTCCACACTTATAGTACATGCAAGAGCTTCAAGATAATACTACAATGACTACATGGAATACAAGTTTACAACACTAAAAATGTCATAAACAATTGTAAGCTAAGGAATTCTAATTCCAAAACATCCTAGCCTAAAGATTGGACTCCACAAGTGGAAAACTCATGCGTATTTCTCAGTCAAAGACATCACAGGAATCACTTATATTCATCAAACATATGCCCCACGCCACAGGAGAGTTAGCCATAATCACTCACAATGATGCAAATTATCACAGTGGGTATACAAATCAAGTTATGCTCACTCTCACAAAAAATTCATAAGTTACACATAATGAACCATAGGTTTCCCTTAGTGTAATTCTCTCCAAATATTAGAATGTTAAATTTATGATCAAATAGGTCTTTATAGGTTGTAATGTAAGCTAAGGGATAGGTAGGAACTATTTGGGAATAGTGACTAACCTCTCTAAGCGCTGTAATACAATAAATTAAACAATTAAAATCAATCTCCAACAACCAAATTACACTTATTCATTCATCCATACCTTTTGTTTTTGCCCCATCTCTTTTAAACATTTCCACAAACACTTGGTGGATACATCATTTACTACCATAAGAATCAATTTTTTTCTTTTTTTTCATAATCATGGCGATATATTTTTAGCATAAATTATATCACAACCATCCACCACACATCAATTATACACAAATACCTATTACCTTGGGGTATCAATTTCACCTTTTTCTTCTTTAATTTCTCAACTCCTTACTTAATCAATTTTTCATTAAATCATTTAGGAGCTTTTTGAATCAAATTATGGTCTATCAAAGAAGGGATTAGGCTACTTATGTGGTTACCAAAGAAAATAAGCTAAAGGCTCAATGAGGTTTAACTAGGATAATAGACGAAGGGTATGACAAATAGAACGTATAAAACAAGGCTATCAAAGAAATGCCTAAATCATCTACTTAACCCACACTCTTTATTTCTCTTTACACAAACACCGGGCAAGTTCTATAAATCACATGCAACAAGGAATATACAAAAACCTTATATGCATATGGCACATTCTCCCCTCAATAGGATTATCATCGACTCTCAACCAATAATAGCATGAATTCAAAATTAAGACAACAAGTATAAGAGTCACAAACATGAGCCTAAGAGTCTCAAAATAGCAATTCACATCAATCAACATGCTTTTATAAGCAAATCCACTTGCATCATGTAAAAAAAATAGTACCAACAAGACTATCTTGCTTATTCCTAACCATAAAATTTTTAATTTGAGCCAAAATTTGGGAATTTTGTCACCCCATACTTAAAAATCTACTTTGTCCCCAAAATGAATTTAAAAGTAAAAAAATAAAAATACTCCCCAGGGCCTCTAGACCTAGCTAGTAGCATCTTCACATATAAATGAGATCCATGGGACCCCACACTCAATCTTTGTCATGCTTTACGCTCAAGTTTATGGTACCCAAACTTCCCATTAACCTGTGACTCAACCAAAAACAAAAACTATATGAAATAAAACTAAAAAATATAAAAAAGAAAATGTACCTAATTAACTTGGGTTGCCTCCCATAAAGCGCCTGATTTAGTGTCGTGACCCGACCCATACCAACTTAACCGTATTTCTTCATCCTTTTACTCATACTTGGGGGCCATCATTTTATCTTTTTCACACCTTTTGGTTGTGAATTCTCAAAAGTAGCAGGTTTCTCAACTTTAGCCTTTTTAGGCTCATCAACTTCAATCATTTTATGCTTAGGAGATAGAGTTTTAGGTAGCTCAATTAGGTAGTTTAAAGAGGTCTTTTGTGGGATAGCCACCCCACACTTATTCCCTTCAATAACATTGATCAAACATAATTCTTTACCTTGGCACGTAATTGGGCGTGCTTTGTATACATCAAAAACCACTTCTTCATCCTCTACCCTCATCTTGTACATGCCTTTTCTAACATCAATCAAGGCCCCTCCGGTTGCTAAGAATGGAAGACCCAAAATAATTGATACTTGTTTGTCTGCCTTAAAATTAAGAACAATAAAGTTAGCAGGAATAAAAATTTTACCAACCTTAATGAGAACATCCTTAATTTTTCCTTCCGGATATGCCATGGAACCATCTTCTAGCTTCAAAACCAGGGTTGACGATCGAGGCTTTCCCAAGCCCAATTTTTCAAACAAAGTAAAGGGCATCAAATTTATACTTTCCCCTTAGTCACTCAATGCATGGATCTCTTTGCTCCCAATTTGAATAGGGATAGAAAAATTCCCTTGATCTTTAAATTTATTATGAATTTTTTGTGTTATTACCGCACTACACTCTTTAGTGAGTGTTATTGATCCCATATCTTGCAATTTTGCCTTCTTTTCCACTACACCCCTCAAGTAATTTGCATACTTAGGCATACTCTACCAAACATCTAGAAAAGGTAAATTAATATAAAGCTCTTTGAATGTATTAATGAAATTTTTGAACAAGGCATCCTCCTTTACTTTTATTTGCCTTTGAGCGAAGGGTAATGGCAACATTTTTTTCTTTTTCGATTCAGCAACTTTTTCTTTCAAGTAGTTAGACTTTCTTGAATTTTCATCAACACTGTAATTTACCTGTTGGGTCAACACATCAGTATCTACTACCTTTGTTGCTTTGGGAGGCTCCACTTAAAGCCCTTTACTATTCCTCAAGGTGATTGGAATAACCTTCTTTGGATTTTCTATAACTACTGGCAACCCACCTTGTGTTCTCGCATTTAATACTTGTGATAATTGGCCCATTTGTAACTCTAAACTTCTTGTGGCCCCTAACAGATTTTTTAAGTCTATAGTAAACTATGTCTCATTACCTAAGATCTGCTATAACATCTCTTTCATATTGAAAGTTGATTGACAGGGTTGGGCTTATCACTGTGGGATTTGTTATTGTTGTGTATTCAAAGGCTGAGTCTGCCTCTTCATGTTGTAGGAATTACCATAATTTGGCCTTTGAGCATTACTTACATGCATCACAGATTCTGAATTTGATGCACACATAGTAGCCGCATGACCACTATTTTTGCATACTTCACACCAACTTGCAACTTGTTGGATGGTAATGATTGTGCCTGCAGGTTGTGTTGCTCCCAACTTCATGCTTCTGAATGATATGTTGATCAAATTTTGTAGTGCAAAAACCTATGCAGATAAGGCTATTGTGAATTAGTCCACCTCTAATACACCCATAATTCTTTTTGTGCCACTTTTAGAATCTGAATGCCCTTCTGGATTTTCTTGTGCTATGCAATTCAAGAATGTGTATAGCTCACCATAAGTTAATTCCAACGCTTGAACACATGTGGCTAAATCTAGCAAAATATTCGTATTGTGATCAAGAACTTCTACAAAAGTGTGATCAAGTACCTCATTCGACTGTTGGCGATGTGGACACTTTCTAAGAAGAGCATTGAAGCATTGCCAAACAAGATATAGGTTTTTATTAGGCTTTTACTTGAAGCTCACTATCTCACTGTGAAGTCTTACAGTCTTGCCTGATGGAAAGAATTTGATGAGGAACTTTCTGGCCAAGTCGTCCCATGATGTGATTGAATTACCTGCTCCCATTCTACAGCTTTTTAGCTTCCCCCAGAAGTGAATAGGGAAATAGTGTCAGCCTCGCATAATCTGGAGTCACCCTAGTCAGAGAGAATATATCACTTAGCTCAATAAAGGTCTGGAAGTGGACTTATGGATCCTTGTGTGAAAGCTATGCAAACTATCCACTACTAATAAGGAGGTGCACCACATTGTGTGTATTTCCCTGAAATCTAATCCCGAGACATCACTCGGTGCCTGGGGCTATGAGTAGCCCTAAGCTAACCCTTTGAGCCTGCTGCTAGATCTGAACCTTACTTTAAGATAATATAGTCAAGAAATAATGATGTATTATACCAAAAACTAAACTGAATAAACTATAGATACTGTCTGAATAATAAATACTGAAAGACTATAAATAAACTCATAGTTCGACAAGCCTCTACGACTAAAGAATTAGAGATCCATTGGGATTGCCCCTCAACTGACTCAAACTAAACTGAAAATGATACCTAAATTACTTTGAAAGCTGGAAATCTGAAAAAGTAGGCTCTAGAATCATAAGGACTCACCAACTATGGAAGCATAGATAGAGATGCTCAAACTACTCACGCTACTGATACTAAGCACCTGAACATACATTATATGACAATGTAGTGCATAGACATATATGTAGATCAACACTTTGAGCTTGTACTGAGTATATAGGGTGTAATGCATAAGTAGACATCATCATAATTAGAAAGTAAATGCATGTGGATATATATGACTCACGTAAGCTTGATTATCTAAAATATCAAAATATAAAATCATATATAACAAATCATACTTGTAAATCTAGTGAGTCATAACACTTAGTCTTATAAAAGCTTTACTTTCATTCTTTTCTTTGAAACGTAGAAGCTTTGGGAGCTTTGGAAATCTTGAAACTTTGGGACTTAGGGAGTTTCTTCTAACCAACATAAACCATGTAAGCTGACATGGAGTCCAACGTCTTGCCCATGTTGGGGAGAGTTGTTCTACCCTTGCCATCAAAATAGAACTTTAACTTAAGTGATCACTATCATAGCCCACTATGAGCAAATCAGAAACCTACGGTGGCACTTAGTTCTGGGGCATGAGACCTTGGATTCATACCCAACTTAGTGCTAAATACTACTCCCATGCTTATTGCTCATAACTTTTAGGAAATCTACCTTAAAAAAGTACATGGGTTTATAATGAAAACCAATTATACTTCTTTTTTCTTTAAATCATAAATAATGTGGATTCCTATCTTAGCTTAGGTTCGGAAGATCAATCTTTCTTTAAAATCTGAATGCTTGCTTGTTAAAGCATGCTAATAATATACTCTTTATAAAATATCAAAATTCATACTTGGGTTTAAAGCATATGTTCTTAAATGATCACAATTTCATAATGAAGCTTAATTCTCAACAATTATATTACAAATACTTGAAAATATCAATTCACAATAGAGATGTGCAATTCATGATATAAATCCTCGATTCAAAGCCTAAATAGGTGATATAAACATGCAATTCAAGGCTTAAATCACTTATATCTTCATAAACATAAAACAAGATTCTTTGGGCATAAATCCCAACTTGCAAATCATGTAATATTTAATAAAATTCAAGTTTTTGGGTACAAGAACAAAAGATTTGTCCTTGTTCAAACCCTACATACCTTGGATGATGAACTAGATTAACAAGCTTGCTTTTGAGATTCTATTCATGCTCATGAATGATGGTTCTTAGAATTATTGTGTTGGGAATCTTGAATCTTGAATTGATTTGAAAAAGAGTAGTGGAATCTTGAGATTCTTGAGGTGGATTGTTGAACTTTAGGGTCTTGGTTGAGAGAAATTTTGAGGAATATATTATAAAATGCATATAATAAAATTAAATCTTGTATTTGGATAGTTTTGGGGGGTGGAAAAAAGTCACAAAACCCTCTTAAAACGCCTAAACGAAGCTAGAAAAAAGTAATAGGTTCCCGATTTAATGGGACACCGCAAAGCGCCACTATCGCAATGGCTCACTGCAAACTAATCAATGTGAAATTAGGGACCTCTGTGACGTGGATCTATCGCGTTGTCCCACTATATTTTGACAATTGGGACCTTTAACTTCAACGTGATGCGCCAAAATTGCGGTACCATATAGAAATACCCTTTTGGCCTTCGGCGTGACGTGCCACTATAGCATTGAACTACTAGAAATTGACAAATGGGAATTCAGACCTCACCGCGATGCACCAACATCGCAGTGGTCCACTGTAAATTGATAATTATGAAATTGTCCTTCACCATGAAGCGGTGTCTGCCCAGTTGATACATTGTCAACTAAAAAATGCTCTAACTTCTTCACTGAGTGTCAGATTAGGGCTAATTTTGGAAGATAATATTATTCATTTTGGAAGACATCTCTTAACATTCTAGAAACAAATTTAAGCTAGAAAAATTTTAGGGTATTACAAAATATCCCCTTTGGGAACATTCATCCTCTAATGTGGCTCGCGAAACTGAGATGCTGAAAATTGAGGCCATAGATGGCATATACAACTTAATGCACGAATCAACTAATTGCAAATACATGAACTATCGAATGAATGGCTATATAAAGATGAAACTTAGCCTGAAAAGATATGACTGAGGAAACTTTTTACCTTAAACTAAATCTGAATCTGCAGCGAAGAGATGAGAGTAATTGGTCTGTATTTCTGCTTCTACTTCCTAAGTGGCTCTTTCAATGGATAGATTTCGAAAAAGAACCTTGACTAGGGGAACTTATTTGTTCCATAGTTTACGAGTCTGATTGTCAAGGATCTCAATTGGAATTTCTTCATAAGAGAGGCTATCATGAACTTATGTACTTTCTAAGGGCACTACTCCCACTGGATCGTCAATACACTTCTTCAACAAAGACTCATGGAACACAGGATGTACGAATGATAAATCTACAGGAAACTTAAGCTCATATGCCACCTTCCCAACACGGCTCAAAATCTCAAAGCAACCTATATAATGGGGACTAAGTTTCCCCTTGTTGCCAAATATCCTCACCCTCTTCATGGGTGAAACTTTAAAATAAACTAAATCACCAACTTCAAACTCAAGATCTCCTTTCCTCACATCTGCATACGATTTCTAAAAACTCTGATCTATTTTCAACCTTTCTCGAATCAACTATAATATCTCCATATCTTCTATCACCATAATGGTGGTAAAAACATAGCCTCACCAACTTTAAACCATCCGACAGGTGATCTACATCTCCTCTTATAAAGTGCCTCAAACAGGGCCATCTGAATGCTAGCATGATAACTGTTATTGTAGGCAAACTCAATCAACGACAAATCTAAATCCGAACTACCCCTCTCAACATATCTTTAAGAGTTTGAATGGTCCTCTCTGCCTAACTATCAGTCGGTGGATGGAAAGAAAGACTAAGATGAACTTCGGTACCAAGACCCTTCTGAAAAGCTTTCCAAAACTAAGAGGTGAACTGAGCACCCTTATCTGAGATATGGACAAGGGCACTCCATGCAACCTAACCAACTCTCGGATATACAACTTAGCGCAGTATTCAACCATATAGGATGTATGAACTAGCTAGAAATTCATGGACTTAGTCAATCTGTCCACAGTAACCCAAATCAAATCATGACGACAATGCGAATGAGGTAAACCAATCACAAAATCAATGTTCACCTCTTCCCACTTCCAAGTAGGAATACAGAACTCTTTGAAAACACCACCAGGCCTTTGGTTCTCTACCTTAACCTATTGAAAAGTTGCATACTTTTCTATAAACTCTGGTATATCTCCCTTTATACCGCTCCACTAATAGATTTCTCGCAAATCTCGGTATATTTTAGTAGCACGAGGATGAATGGAGGAATGCGCACCATGCGCCTCAGCCATAATCTGTTGTCCAAACTCATCAACATATGGTACACATAGTCTACTTTGGTATCTCAACACGCCATCTCCCTCTTGGGAGAAAACCTCAAATTTGTAATCTCTAACCGACTCCTTTAACTTAACTAAAATGGGATCCTGATCTTGTTTCTCCTTTACCTAAAAAACTAAGAAAGATTCTGCATTATTCTGCACCCAAACTCTACCCTCAACTGAATCAACCAATCTATCACCCAACCTAGCCAACCGCTACATTGGCTTTGCCCTGATGATACAAGACACTCATGTCATAATCTTTCAATAATTCTATCCACCTTCTTTGATGAAGGTTTAACTCTCTCTATGTGAACACATATTATAGACTTTTATGGCCCATAAACACATCAACGTGCACCCCATAAAGATAATGTCTCTAGATTTTTAAAGCAAGCACAACAGCAGCTAATTCAAGGTCATGGGTTGGTTAATTCTTTTCATGAGGCTTAAGTTGTCTAGCGGCATAGGTTATGACCTTACCTCTCTGCATAAAAAAAAGACCCAAACTAACTCTAGAGGCATTACAATAAATGAAAAACTATCTATACCATCTGGGTAATAGTAAGACTTGGGCTGAAGTGAGTCGCATCTTCAACTCCTGAAAACTTTTCTCATATGAATCTGACAACTAAAACTTAACATACTTCTAAGTCAATCGGGTCATAGGAGATGTAATGGATTAAAATCACTTGATAAAATGTCTATAATAGCCCGCTAACACAAGAAACTCCTAATATATGATAGAGAGATAGGTCTAGTCCAATTTCTTATGGTTTTTGTCTTTTGGGGATCAAATCTAATATCCTCTATGGAAATAACATAGCCGAGAAGCAATTAACCTTAGCCAAAATTCACATTCACTGAATTTGGCAAACTACTGATGATCTTTAAGAGTTTACAACACAATTCGGAGGTGGTCTGCATAATCATCCTCACTACAAGAGTAGACAAGAGTATCATGGATATGACAAACATGTCAAGATTCTATTTAAACATTCTATTCATGAGGTCCATGAAAGCTGTAGGGGAATTGGTCAGCCCGAAGGACATGACTAGAAATTCAAAATGACCATAACGGGTTCTGAAGGTTGTCTTCAGAATATCACATTCCCTTACTTTAAATTGATGATAGTCGGATCTAGGTCTATCTTTGAGAAATAACTTGCACCTTGGATTTGGTCAAATAAGTCATCTAGGAAGAGGATATTTGTTCTTCACTATGAATTTATTCAACTGATGATAGTCAATGCACATACGCAAAGAACCATGTTTCTTTTAAATGAATAGGATGGCAGCGCCACATAGAGAAATACTAGGTCTTATGAAACCTTTGTCTAGAAGATCTTTGAGTTGCTATTTCAACTCCTTAAGTTTGGCTGGAGCCATACGATATGGAGAAATGGAAATAGGTTAAGTATTAGGAAGAAGATCAACTTTGAATTTTATTGCCCTATCAAGAGGTACCCCTAGCAAATCTTCAAGAAAGACATTAGGAAACTCATTAGCTATACTGACTGACTAAATTGTTGGAGTCTCAAACTAGATGTCTTTGACTCAAACTATATAATGATGTACCCTTTGGAGATTAATTTCCTAGCTTTAAGATAGGATATGGAATGACTTTTGGGAGATACTGAATTACCTGACTACACAAAGACTGGCTCATCGGGAAACTTAAACTTTACCACTCGAGTGCGATAATATATTGACACATAAAAAGAATGGATCCAATCCATACCAATAATAAGGTCAAAGTTAACCATTTCTAATTGTATCAAATCTGCCAATATGATTTAATGAAAGATAGTTATGGGACACTTTCTATAGATCTTTTTGGAAACAACTGATTCCCCTACTAGTGTAGAAACTAAGAAAGGCTCATGGATCTTTTTAGAACTCATCTCAAAATTAACTGCAACTAAAGGGGTCACATATGAGAAACTCGATCCAGGGAACAACGGTACATAAACATCAAAAGGGATGACATGAAGCATACCAGTGAAAACATCTGGGGAGCCCTCCTCATCTTGGTGGGATGGTAAAGTATAGAACTAATTTTGGCACTGACCACCACCTAGACTAGATGATGCACCTTGAGGAGGGGCTGGGCGAGATGCAGGATCTAGTGTACTAGTAGCCCCTGTCTAAGGATAAACATCTTTGTTTACCTGCTTAGCATATGGGCACTCTCTAATTCTATGACGTAACTTTATATAAATAAAACAACCCTTCTGACCAGTCAAGCACTAACCAGGATGAGTTCTACCACAGTTAGTGCATGAAGGATAATTGGGCATACCACTCGCACTATTCTGGGATCTAGACATAGAAGACTTACCCCACTCCTCCTGTCTACCTCTGGAGTGGGAGCACTAATTATAGACTGTGCTGGCAATGTTGTACGACTCTCAAAATGCAAGCGATTTCCCCTTGTAGACCTTAATTAATGATACACAAACTACCCAGTTCTATCCTTTATATTCCCTCTGTCTCTTGCCTTCAACTTTTATACCTCAATCTATTAGGCATAAGTCATCAATATAGCAAGATCCATATCTCCAATAAGAATGGCATTCCAATACTCCTTGACTATCAATCCCAACACTCCAATAACAAAATTACTCATACTAGATCTGGTGTCAGCTATCAACTCGGGAGCATACTAAGATAACTGGTTAAACTTAAGGTACTACTTCTTCATTATCATTGAGCCCTACCTCAGGTTCATGATCTCTTTAACCTTGGATTCTCATAACTCACGCAGAAAGAACCTATCTAGGAAAGCATCCTGAAACACCTACCAACTTATGGGAGTTGCATTCTCACCCCTACCTTTCTTCCACATGACAACCCAATCATAAGGGACATCTTTCAACCTATAAGAAGCCAATTCTATGCTCTTCTCTTTAGTAACATACATTATTTAGGTGATATTTTTCACCTTATAAATATACAATTGGGGGTCCACACCTACTTTTAACCTAAAGAATTCAAGCAGAATTATTCTCATAAAGTCACAGAGCCTGGCTGCGGCTAAATCACCTCTTTGTTGACGTAGAATTATAGCCTGATTATTAGCTTGAACTTTAGTGGTCACAGCTTAGGCTAATGCCTAAAAGGCAGCCCAAAATTTAGCATACGACACATTCTTATTTAGGGGATCAACAGGCTAGGGTGGCTGGTTATCATTCCTACAGGCATTAGCTCTGCAAGGAGGCATATTCTATTATGAAAAAGCATGAGTTAATAGAAAATAGAGATAGCTATAAGAATAATAGATTATGCAAGAAAGAGAGGATTTTCCTAAAATATTCCACAATCTTTTGATCATAGATGTGGCCAACTTCACACCCATGATCAAGACTCTATGTAACATGCCTTGTTTGACTCCCTAGGACACTTTAAACCTTACGATCAGATACCAAGTTTGTAACACCTCAAAATCTAATCCCGAGACGTCACATGATGCTCAAGGCTATGAATAGACCTAAGCTAACCCTTTGAGCTTCCTACTAGATCTAAACCTTACTTTAAGATAATCTAGTCAAGAAATAATGTTGTATTATTTCAAAAAATGAACTAAATAAACTATAGATACTGTTTGAATAAAAAATACTAAAAGTCTATCAATAAGCTCGTAGTCTGACAAGCCTCTATGACTAAAGAACTAGAGAGCCATTGGGATAGACCCCCAATTGACTCAGACTAAAGAGAAAATAATAACTCAATTACTATGAAAGATGGAAATCTAAAGAAGTATGCCCTCGAATCATGAGGACTCACCAATTCTGGGAGCGTAGATAGAGATACTCGAACTACTCACGCTGAAGATACTGAGCAACTGAACCTACATTATAAGGTAATATAGCACATAGAAATATATGTAGATCAGTACTTTGAGGATGTATTGAGTATATGGAGGTGTAATACATAAGTAGACATCATCATAATTAGAGAGTAAATGCATGAGATGTATATGACTTACATAAGCTTGATTATCTAAAATATCAAAATATAAAATCTTGTATAATAAATCATACTTGTAAATCTAGTGAGTCATAACAATTAGTCTTATAAAAGCTTCTCTACCATTTTATTATTTGAAACTTAGAAGCTTTGGGAGCTTTGGAAATCTTAAAACTTTGGGACTTAGGGATTTTTTTCTAATCGATATAAATAATGTGAGCTGACATAGAGTCCAACATCTTGCCCACGTTGGGGAGAGATATACTATACTTGCCATAAAAATAAAACCTTAACTTAAGTGGTCACTATCTTAGCCCACTATGGGCAAATTAGAAACCTACGGTGGCACATAGTTCTGGAGCATGAGATGTTGGAATCATACCCAACTCGGTGCTAAATACTACTCCCATACTTATTGCTCAAAACTTTTAGGAAATCCACCTTAAAACAGTATAAGGATTTATAATGCAAACCAATTATACTTTTCTCTGCTTTAAATAATAAATAATGTGGATTCCTATCTTATCTTAGGTTCGGAAGATCAATTTTTCTTTAAAATTTGAATGCTTGGTTGTTAAAGCATGTTAATAATACACTCTCCGTGAAATATCAAAATTCATACTTGGGTTTAAATCATATGTACTTAAATGATCACATTTTCATAATGAAGTTTAATTCTCAACAATTATCTTAGAAACACTTGAAAATATCAATTCACAATAGGGATGTACAATTCATGATATAAATACTCAATTCAAAGCCTAAATAGGTGGGATAAAAATACAATTCAAGTCTTAAATCACTTATATCTTTATAAACTTAAAAAAAAGATACTTGAGGTATAAATCCCAACATGCAAAGTATGTAATCTTTAATAAAATTTAAATTTTTGGGTGCAAGAACGAAAGATTTGTCCTTGATTAAACCTCACAAACCTTTGATGATGAACTAGATGAACAAGCTTGCTTTTGAGATTCTATATGTGCTCTTGAATGGTTGTTCTTGGAATTCTTGTGTTGGGAATGTTGAATCTTGAATTAATTTGGAAAAAGAGTGCTTGAATCTTAAGATTCTTAAGGCTGATTGTATCACATTGTCCCACTGGATTTTAACAATTGGGACCTGGAACTTCAATGTGATGTGCCACCATCGTGGTGCCCTATAGAAATGCCATTTTAGCCTTCGGCGTGATATGCCAGTATAGCGTTGGATTAATGGAAATTGACAAATGGATATTTATACCTCACCACCATGCGCGAACATTATGGTGGTCCACTCTAATGTTGACAATTATGAAATTGTCCTTCATCGCGATGCAGTGTCTGCCCAGTTGGCACACTTTCAACTTAAAATTGCTTTTACTTCTTTATCGAGTGTCAGATTTGGGTGAATTTGGTATCGATGGAAATCTTATTTAATTTCCCATATAATAAAAAGTTGAAATCTAGAAAATTCTATATGAAACAAACATTATTCATGTTGGAAGATATCCCTTAACATTCTAGAAATGAATTTAAGCTAGAAGAAATTTAGGGTATTACAATATCTTCCACTTGGGAACATTCATCCTCAAATTAGGCTAGTGAAACTAATAAGATGAAAATTGAGGCCACAAATGGCATATATAATTGAAGCACGAATCAACTGATTGCAAATGCATGAACTATCGAATGAATGGTTATATAAAGCTGAAACTTAGACTGAAAAGAGATGACTAAGGAAACTTGTTACCTTAAACTAAATCTGAATTTACAGAAAAGATATCAGGGCACTTGATCAGAATATCTGCTTCTTCTTCCTAAGTGTCTCCCCCAACGGATTGATTTCGCCAAAGAACCTTGACTAGGGAGAATTCTTTGTTCCTTAGTCTACGAGTCTGATGATCAATGATCTCAACTGGAATTGATTCCTATGAAAGGCTATCATGAAATTTTATCCTTTCTAAGGGTACTATAACTACTGGTGTAAGACCCCACAAAATTCTAAGTATAATTTAGTCCATTTATGCTTATTAAGGGGGTCCCGGACATCGAAAATTCTAGCTAAGTTTCCAGACTTAGTTTATTTTTGTCCTTCAAAATTTAGCAATCTCATTTTGTGACCTTAATGTCCTTTAATGGTCGGTATTATTTATAATTCGTGATCAGGGAGGTCAACAGGTGTTTCTGTACATATTTTGGATTTTTCGGACCTTGTTTAACCACGTTTGGTGTCCCAAAAAAAGTGGTCCAATGCGATCTTGGCACGCCGGGTCACCTATCGCGTTGGTTAACATTGTTTTAGGTTACCAATGCCAAAATTACTAAGTCCTGGCACAATCATAGGGCGATGCATCGAGTATCGCGTTAGTACCATTAACGCATCACGTCACCAATCACGTTGATGCCCAATTTTTAGTCATTAAATTTCTACGTCTCCAAGGGAAAAAGGGTCAATTTTCCACCCCTATATAAACCCAATAACACGTGATTCAATTATTTTTCACCCATAATATAATATTTTTCTCAAGTTCTTCTCAAGAATAAGTTAGGGTTTTCAATTGGGTATTAAAATTCAATACTTAAATTCAAGAATCTCTCCATCAATCTTCGTAAATTCAATAACTTAGGTATTCATAGTGTTCATTCATGGATTAGTTTCATCCATGAAGCCCAAGAATTAAGTTTTTAAATTATGTATTGTGAATGTTTTGTTATGGGATGATTATATTCATGAGATTATGATTGTATGATTCCCAAGTTGGAATATTTATTTTTTTATGAATCTATGAAAGCATGCGAGTTGAATACTATGAACTTAGTGGTTATTATATGTTAATTTGATGATTATACATATGCCATAAGGGGTTCATGTAAGCTGTTTGGCAAAATGTCTAAGAGAATAGAAATTGTGTTATGGCTCAAATATGACCCAAGTGATAAATGCATGCTTTACCACTATAATCAAGGATGACTTCCATGATATTGTGTGCATTATGAATTTTTGATGAAATGTTCATGAGATTAGGTTGATGAAAGTATTACATGTTTATATGCATTTCTATCCATGTACAACATTATGTAACCATGTACTTCATAAAATCCCCTAGTTATTGTGTTATGAATTGTTGATATTGGTCATTTGTTCAAGAAGTGTCACGTTCTGTCAATTTCATGCTATCGAGTCCTGGGTTTACCTGTACCCAACAATATAGCTGTGTGCCTAGAGCTAGTGTTAGTTGTCAAGATACTCTCAGTCAAGCCATGATTAGTAGAATTCAGTCAGTTATATGACTCAGGAAAACTCTTTAAATTCAGTATCTACAAGTCCAGTCCTACTCGGTAACCTCAGTAAATCTTAGTGATCTTTGTAATCTCAGTCAGTTATCAGATCTCAATAGTATTCTGTCAGTCAACGAAATTAAGTGAACTTATATTCTAATCAGTTAAACAATATGATAAGTAAAAGTTCAGTTTAGTTTATATCAGTTCAGTGTCTCGTCAATCAGGAGTAGGATTCAGTACTGAGTCAACCCAAGGATAAGGGTACACCTGTCGATCAGTAGAGGGTGTTATACTTAAAAGAAATCCTTGCGTTCTAGAACTACATAACCAGCGTAGGTTGAGATGTACCCTACGAGTTTAGGGATTATACACCCCATTTGAGTTTTCCTACTAAGAGTGGTTGATAGAAGAGCTCCCTATCAGATAGGGTTTACTCACAGCTTCTCTTTACCCGTGGTACGGTACTGATACCCTTCTAACTAAGGTTATAGGTTGGACCCCACTAGTTTAGTTTTGAGGAATGTCGGTTAGATGATTACCTCCCATAGTCTCAATTTTAGATTCAATCTTAGTAATAGAACTTAGTTCCGTTCTACAGATATCAGGACTGTTAGATATAATCACTTAGCTTAGTACGGAACTCAGCTAGTTCTATCAGAATCAGGACTATCAGATACAGTCATCCAGTTAAGTCTAGAACTCAAATAGTCCTCAGATTAAGGACTGTTAGATACAATTACCCTATCCAGTAAAGGACTCAGATAGTTTTTTGGTATTAGTATACTTATTTATAAGTTATCAGTAATATAGTACCAGTAACCTTAGATATAAGTTACTTGTAAACTCTATAATTCATATCATTAATGGACTCAGTCATTTAGTATCCCAGTATTAGTACTCAAATATCAGTAAATCCACATTATCAGAATTCATGAGTCAGTGTTATCATTATCTCAGTTACAGTTACATATTCATGCATGTTTTCTCACGTCCATGTTATTCAGTCAGTTAGTATTATTCATGCATACGAACTATTGCATTCATCCTACCTCACATGCATACTAGTATATTTAATCGTACTGACGCATTTGCACTGTGGTGTTTTATACCATAGGTTCAGAAGCAAATGCTCCAGAGCATCAGTAGCATTCCAGCCTCAGCAGTCAGAGTCAACAGTGAGTCCTCATCGTTCGATGACATGATCATTCCTTTATTATTTCAATACTTAGTTTATTTTAGTAGTTGGATTTACTTAGGGACATGTCCCATCAACTTCTTATTTAGACAATTCAATAAGTTCTAGAGGCTATCAGACTATAACATATTCAGACATTTATTTCAGTTATTTTGGTTTTGTTATACCATATTTTCAGTTGTGTATCAGTATTGAACCTTATGGCCTTTCAATTCACATTTTGACATTTATGATATTACAACTATTTGGTGCTCAGTTACAGATATCACTCATGGGTTAACTTGTGGCCCTTTGGAATTATGAGCACCGTTTAGCATTCTGGGTAACAGATTTAGGGCGTTACAAACTTGGTATCAGAATCTAAGGTTCAATAGTGTCCTAGGAAGTCTAAAAAGATGTATCTATTAGAGTCTTGTAAATGGGTGTTTTGTGCACCACACTTATGTACAGGAGGCTATGAGATATTTTAGGACCAGTTTCACTTCTTTTAATATTTAGTCGTGCTAGTGAGCATAAGCTCGAATTTAACTCTCAGTATAATCCCTTCTTCTCTTTTGATTACAGAACATGCCTCCTAAAAGGGCTAACAAAAGAGGAATAGGAAATCAGTCAGCACCTCAGACAGTCTAGGCGGATCCTTTGGATGAGCACATCTCTCATGCAGAATTCAAAATTGCATTTACTACTCTTGCTAATTCAGTCACAGCTCAGGATGATCGGCTAGCTGTTGTTCCGCTAGCCTAGTGGCTAATTCTACTACATTCAGAATTCAGGACTTCACCCAAATGAATTCTCTCGTATTCTCATGTTCTAAGTCTGAAAAATATCTACAGGAGTTCCTCAACCAGGTTCAAAAAGTCACAGATATCATGGGAGTGACTTCCAATGAGAGTGCTGAGTTAGCCACCTATCAGCTACAAAATATAGCCCATACGTAGTTTAATTAGTGGGAAGTAGACAGGGGTATAGATTCAGGGCCCACAGAATAGAAGGAGTTTGCTATGACATTTTTCCATAGATTCTTTCCCCTAAAGTAGAAAGATCCCAAAGTGTTAGAGTTCACCAATCTCAGACAAGGTAGCATGAGTGTGAAAGAATACTCCCTCAAGTTTACCAAGTTAGCTAGGTATGCTCCCCATGTAGTAGTAGATAGTACATCCAAAATGAGCAAGTTCGTACCTGGGTTTCACGTAGAGTGGTTAAGGAGAGTAGGACTGCGATGTTGATTAAAGAGATGGACATATCTAGGGTTATGGTCCATGCTTAACAGATTGAAGAGCAAGAACTTAAGAAGAAGAAAAGATAGAATAAGAGAGCCAAAATAGTTAGTTATAGTTTTTCTCAGCCAGGGTCGCAGGGTGGTAATCTTTCTTAGCATAGTCAGAATTTTTCAGTCCCAGTTCCTTCTTAAGCTAGTGCCCCAGTAACAAAGTTCAAAAATGACCGTAAGGATGGGGCACAAGGCTCCAAATCTTAAAATAGTGCAAGTATTATTTGAACTCATTCATTTTTTAAAGAGTGTGGTAAGTATCATAAGGATGTGTGTAGAGTGGGAAGTAATGTGTGTTTCAAATATGGTGAGTCAGGTAACAAGGTCCGAGATTGTCCTAGGCCTGGCCCTAGAAGTAAGCACGGTCATCCTTTTATTCAGTCCGATCGCCCGAATCTGCAGGGTGCTAATTCCAATGCTATTAGTGGGTAACTCCTAGACAGACTCTTTGCACTTCAGTCCAGATACAATCAGGAAAGTCCTCCTGATGCAACCACTGGTACGTTACAGATCCCTCATTAATATGTTTATATTTCTTCAAATTTAAGAGATTTTTTTCTTTGTAACTATTTACATAGCAGTCAACTTTAAGGTCAAACCGAATATTAACAGGACCTATTCTGGTCACCAGCCTATTCTGGTCATCACAATACCTACATGTGATTAACGTTTCAAACCCAAAAATATAGCTTATATCCATACGTTGCTCATAAAATAGTGTATGTTTTGAGTTCCTTGTATGGAGAGTCCAAGTTCATCCAGTGTTGCAAATCATGTTCCACAAATTCAGAATTTCCAAACCTAGTTCCTGCAGCTCATCACTCATTTACTATTTTCATGTTTTATAGTATGTTCAGCCTACATGACTCATGCTACACTCCTAATGATCAGTTAAAATTTTTGACTGTGTCACGTATATCCACAGTTTAGACCCCTTGGTGAACTCATGGTGTTGATGTTCTATCCCTCAGCCCTCAGTTACAGCGTCATTCAGTAATGAGTATTTAGTAAAGGACTAAGATAGTCCTATAGAACCATGGCCTTCAGTTATCAGTTATTAAACCATAAAAATTCAGTATTTCAGTACCAGTCTAACCATCAGTTATTAGGAACTAGCATTCAGTTCCAGTTATAGTCTTAGTTACGGTTACAGTCTAAACTACCATCTTAGCTACAATCTCAATCCCAGTCCTAGTTCAGTCAGATTATAAACTTAGTTCACTTTTAGGATTACTTGACCATAGTATATGGCCATCAGTTATTCAAACATTGGTATTTTAGTACCTCAGTTTATAGTATGTTTCCGAATCATGTTGGATGTTTGGTCTTGCGTTCTTAAGGTAATACAGTTTTTCACTCATTCATTCTCAGTTACCTCACATTACCTAGACAGTCATTACATTTTATGTATAATACTCTATAGTCTAAGTCCATCCTTTCAGGCTAAGTACAGTTCACCCTTACAGACCTAGTAGTTAGCTATCTATCATTCATTTAATCAGATAAGTTAGTACATTTATGCATTCGTATTCAGCACCCATATGAATCTTTTCAGTTATCTTAGTTACACTGTATAAGTCTTAACTTTATCTTAGATAATATTTTATAGGCCTTGTCTCCTAATATAATAATCACAGCTATGTACTGATCTCCTATTCTAATATACTACTAAAATTAGGCCAAGATTTGCTTTCTTCCTTCAGTTACTAGAACTCAATGAGAAGAGTGTCATAGGAATGCTCCAGTCGAGTAGAAGTTTTTAGTATGAGTTAGTTAAGCAGCCAAATATTTAGTTTAGTAGCCAGACAGGCAAGTTCAGATGGTGTAGTTTTCCACCTTTCCAACTAGTCGCACCATCTAGAGTCTCATGAAAATAATCATTCTAAGATGGTCTAACTAGGAAGTTTCATGTTCAACCCAATTCATGTATCATGTCTTAGTTTCAAATCCCAGATATTTAGTCATAATTTAATTCGTTGGTTCTTTGTGCATCGCCCTAGTTTTCCTCAGTATCTTAGCAAAATCAATATTCTTCGAGGGACGTAGTATCCCAAGGGGGGACATATACTATAATCCCCCGAATTTTCATGACATAAACATGCCACTCTCTTTACTCAAAAGTTGACCCTCAAACTCTGACCTCAACCACAGGCCATGTATTCAAGGTGCTCAGTTTAGATAATGATATTTAGTTTATATACCACATTTTAGGCTCAGATATGTTCCCATGTCCCCACTGACATGTGCCCAATAAGTGATTTCAGTTTCATTAGTATTTTTGGTTTAAGATTACAGCCTTTCATGAATTCACGTAGTTCCATCTTATAACTCCATTATAAACTTGCTATCAATTACCATTACATATTTATTCATATGTTCATGTATCAGTTTAGTCATATATTTACGCATCAGATATGCATGATCAGAACAAATCTCAGCAACTCAGTGATGTCAGTCATGTACTCATGTTTCAGTTCTTCATATTTAGCATGTACTTCTGCTTATCAGTTCACCCATCTCAATTAGTCTCATTTGAGGACGAATGTTGCCAAAAGGGAAACATTGTAAGAACCCACAAAATCCAAAGCTTAATTCAGTTAGTTTATGCTTGTTAAGGGGGTCCCAGACTTTGAAAATTCTAGCTAATTTTGCGACCTTAATGTCCTTTAATGGTTGGTATACTTTCTAATTCATATCAAGGAGCTCAATAGGTGCTCTCGGATAAATTTCACATTTTTTGGACCTCAATTAGACCACGTTTGGTGTCCCAAAATAGTGGACCACTGTAATCTTCGTGTGCTGCATCACCTATCGTGTTGTTTAACATTGTTTTAGGTTTCAAGAGCCAAAAGTACTGAGGGTTGGCATGATCATGGTGCAACGCATCGAGTATCGCATAGGTGCCATTGACGCGTTGCGTCACCAATCGAGTTGATGCACAATTTTTTAGTCATTAAATGTCCGCATCTTCAATAGAAAAAAGGTCAATTTTTCACCCCTATATAAACCCAATAACATGTGATTCAACCATTTTTTTACCCAAAATATAGAGTTTTTCTCAAGTTCCTCTCAAGAACAAAGGGTTTTGAATTGGGCTTTCAAATTCAATACTTAAATTCAAGAATCTCTCCATCAATCTTAGTAAATTTAAGAACTAAGGTATACATAATATTCATTCATGGATTCCTTTCATCCATGAAACCCAAGAATCATGTTTTTAAATCATGTATTGTGAATGTTTTATTATGGGTTGATTATGTTCATGAGACTATGATTGTATGATTCCCAAGTTGGAATCTTTATTTGTTTTTATGAAACTATGCAAGCATGCGAGTTGAAGACTATGAACTTAGTTGTCATGATGTGTTAATTTCATGATTATGCCTATGCCCTAAGAGGTGCATGTAAGGTTTTTGACGAAATGCCTAAGAAAATAGAAATTATGTATTATGGCTCAATTGTGACCCAAGTGATAAATGCATGCTTTACCCTGATGATCAAGGATGACTTCCATGATATTATGTGTATTAATAATGTTTGATGGAATGTTTATGAGATTAGGTTGATGAAAGTATTACATGTTTCTATGCATTCCTATCTATGTACAACATTATGATAACCGTGTGCTTTATGAAATCCCTAAGTTATTGTGTTATGAATTGTTGATATTGGTCATGTGTTGGAGAAGTGTCACGTCCTATCAGTTTTATGCTATCGATTCCTAAGGATACTTGTACCTGACAATCTAGATGTGTTCCTAGAGCCAGTGTCAGTTGTCAAGATACTCTCCATCAAGCCATGATCAGTAAAATTCAGTCAGTTATATGACTCAGGAAAACATTGTAAATTCAGTATCTACCAGTCCAGTCCTACTCGGTAACCTCAATAAATCTCAGTAATCTCAATGATCTTTGTAATCTAAGTCAGGTATCAAATCTTAGTAGTATTTTACCGGTCAATAGAATTTAGTAAACTCGGTTCTAATCAGTTATACAATATGATCTGTAACATTTCAGTTCAGTTTAAATCAGTTCAGTGTCTCTTCAGTTGGGAGTACGATTCAGCATCGAGTGAACCCAAGGATAAGGGCTCACCTATCATTCGATAGAGGGTGTGATCCTTAGAAATAATTCTTGTGTTCCAGAACTACGTAGCCAGCGTAGGTTGAGATATACCCTACTGATGTGTGAGTAGATGCTAACACATTAGAGGATTTTAACTAAGAATAATTTCAAAGTCTTAAGCAACTTTTATCATTTTTTATTATTTTATATTTTATTTTGTAGTAGAAGCCAAGATGTATTAGAACCAACAAGAATGGAAGCAAAAGAGTTGAAATCAGAAGCAAATAGAAGAGAAGTGTAGCTGACGACATTCCTTTTAAGTTGTCAGCCCTGTGATAAGTTATCACCTTCATCGTCAACCTTAGATAGAGAATGGACCTCAGCTGAAAGCCGTGAAGACATTTCTTGATAAGCTATCGAAGAGTTGATAGGATGTCAGAGTTGCCGTCATCCTAAGGAAGAACATGGGAGATGAGGTAGAGAAGTGATGACATCCATGATAAGTCATCAAAGATCTGAAGGTCATCACATTTTGTCATCAGCCTTAAGCAGGAAGTGCTAAAACTGAAGAAGAAGATGACGACATATATGTCGTCAGACTCCTGATAAGTTGTCATGAATGTCGTCGCCTAATTTGAGGAATTATTAAAATTTGTGATTTTGTTTCCTTATTTAGGCAAAACTATTTAATGTTTTGTTTGGGGTTTTCTAAGGGGTTCTGAACCTAAGTTGGAGACACGTATTTTGTTACTTTTCTCTCTAGTTTCTTGGATTGAAAAACCATTAACTTTGAAGAGATTTTCATCAATATTTTGGGATTTTCATTGTGATCAAATTGGAGAATCACTAGTGATTATTCATCTTATGGTAAGTTTATCTTCCAAATCATGAATACAACTAGTTGTTTTGATTTTTGCATTATAAGTGGATAAATCCCTTTAACCTAAATTGTGGGATCTAGGAGTAAGTCTTGATACAATGCTAAGTGTTCAAGATTCGCAAGGAAAAAGGACTCCTTGTTAATTCTGAGGTTTTAATTATAGTCTATTGGTTTCAAACAATAGATAACACCTGCTTAGATTAGCTTAAGATAAGAAATCAATTATAGTAGGAAGTGAACTATCAATAGGGACTTGGAAGTATGAAAAACATCCATTTAATAGTTGATGCTGTAACAAGGTTGAAAATTAACTTGAGGAAAAGTCTGGTCAGTGAATATAAATTCCATAAGTCCGAGACGATTTGGTATTTAAATGCTTATATAGGTCGAGAGACATTTAGTCATAACTTTGATAAAGACAATCTGTTGTCCTACCTACTGTGAGAATCTTGAATCACTATTAGCATCTGTCAAGTACCAAAACCCTAGTGAACATAATTCTGATTTTTCCATAAACTCTTGATTACAAACACCAAAGCTAAAGTGACCAACAATTATTTTTTAAATTTAAAAACCCCCATCTCAAAAAATATCCAACTATCAGTTGATTAAATTGCAAATGACTTAAGTTCACACCATATTCCTTATGGGATTCGACCACAATCTAGTTGGGTTATATATTTACAATGATCGCTTAAATTCTCATTAGAGAGGTGTAGTTTGAGCGTTATCAAAAATGGTGTTGTTGACGAGGAATACAGTTCTAAATTGAAGTTTATGTGTGCTAATTGACTGTTAGTCAAGTTTCCTAGTTTTATGTTTATTTTTTGTTTTTGTTTATTACATGATCTTTGTAGTGTATGCCAAGAACCAGAAGTTTTTGAGAACCATTATTACCACTTAATTCGGAACCACAACGAATTGAAAGAATGACAGATGAACAAGAGGCTGATAGATTAGCAGCCTTAGCTGGAGCTCAGGTGAACATGTAGAATGTCGGTCAGCAAGAAGGACATCCAATTCAATAGGATGAAGATTTTTGAGATGAGGAGTTGCTAAATCTTGGAAACCTAGGGCGTGCAGAGTAATTAGTTGCACTAGTACAACATAATGCTAACATGAACCGTCCATTCCGAGGAAGGCAAGATTACTAGCCAGTCCAGTATAATCTCAATGATAATAATGATGGAATCAATTAATCAGGTGAAACGGGTTTAATTATTCCTCCACCGTTGGCACCTGGAGCAAAAATCAACATTACAAGTACTATGATTCAACTCCTCAATCTGAAGGGGTTGTTTGGTGGCCTTTTTGGGGATTACCCAAACTTGCATCTGGAAAACTTTGTCTCCATCTGTAAATCTTTTGATAACCTATGAGTGGGTCAGAATGCTATATGATTGACGTTGTTTCCGTTGTCTCTGTATGGGGAGGCAACATTGTGGCTTAATGAGATGACACCCAATTCTATACCTAACTAGAGACAATTGAAAGGAGCTTCCTAGAAAGGTTCTTTCTGCATTTTAGTAGGGTACAGTTGAGGGATGAGATCAACAACTTTAGGTAGCTCCCGACTGAAGCCTTGCATGAAACCTGGGAGAGATTTAAGAAGAAGCTGACACAGTGTTCGAACCATAATATAACAGACATACACTTGACGGAGAATTTGTACAGGGCTCTTAACTCTATTACAAAACCAATTATAGATAATGTTGCTGGTGGTTCGTTTGTTGATCTTACATTACTAGAGGCTTCAGAGATGCTAGAGACAATGACCAAACAGAGTCGGGCATGGCATACTAGAGACTCTGTGGTAGCTATCCCCACTATTACTGTGGGCATTACTGCAGAACAATGTAGAAGAGATAAGGAGTGTGACCAAGACATGGCTTACCTAAAAACGCAGATGAATCTGCTAACCAAGAACTTGCTATCGGGAAAGACTGCAAAAGTAAAAGTTGCGGGGTCCCAAGATAGAGTTGATGCTGATGCTAAAAAAGAGGCAAAATATGTTAATAATTAGGGGGCTTCCGAGGCAATATATAAGGGAATCAAGGTTGGAATTATTATGATAAGCCTAGTTATAAAGATAGGGAGCAGGGAAATTGGAGGAACATTAATGATAGAAGTAGGATCTACGTCCCTCCTAGAAATCATGAGGCTGCTACAACAAATTCTGAAAAGATGTTCATGGAGGACAAGATGGCCAAGTTGTTAAAGGGATTAGAGGCTACCAACTCTGGTGTAACTAGCCTGAAAACAGATCTATCATCTATCAGTCAGTTGGTAAATTTATACTCCACTGTAATCAAATAGTTAGAGCAGCAGATGAGCCAACTCTCCGCAATATTTAACCACAGAAAGAGCAGAACGTTACCAAGTGATATGGTCCAAAATCCATAGAATGATGGCTCATGTATGGAGATTACCACTAAAAGTGGTCAGATATTACTTGAACCTTTTATGGGAAAAAGTTTGGTTGAAGATGTGACTGAGGCAGTTGATGAATCTAAAGAAGAATTTCTAGTGGAGTCTGAGAAACTGGATGGTGCTGATGATACTTTGGAAAAAGGGAAAGAGAAGGAGAAGGAGGTAGATTTGAAAACTCTCCCAAGAACATCACCTCCCTTTTCTCAACGGTTGAAGAAAATCACTGATGATGCAAAATTCAACAAGTTCATGGCAATACTCAAATAATTGATAATAAATATACATTTGGTTGAGGCACTCGAGCAAATGCCAGGATATGCTAAGTTCATTAAGCACCTTATGACTAAGAAAAGAGCGATGAGATATGATATGGAGGATGATCTTCACCATTGTAGCGCTATCCCTATGAAGACCTTGGTGTAGAAGAAGCAAGATCTAGGACCATTCACTATTCCCTATATGATTGGGTCTATGGTATTCGCTTAGGCATTATGTGATCTGGGAGAAAGCATTAATTTGATGCCACTGGCTATATGTAGGAAGCTGGGCCTGGGAAATCCCACACCCACCAAATACGACTGGTGATGGCGGATAGGTCGGTAAAATGACTTGTTGGTATTTTGTATGATGTGTTGGTAAAGGTAGCTAGCTTCTTATTCCCTGTAGATTTTATGATTCTGGATTGTGAGGTGGACTTTGAGGTGCCTATAATCTTGGGTCGACCTTTTCTCACAACCGGAAGTGTATTAATTGATTTGAGAGTGAATAAGCTCTTATTCAGGATGAATGATGAAGTGGTATGATTTAACATGTGCAAATCAATAAAGAATCATGAATAAATGAGTGTGTTCTCAGTAGTTGATATGTATTACGAGGACGAACAGGAGATGTCAATAGAAGAGTAACTTGGTGTCAATCTTTTAGCTGCATTTTTGATAAATTTTGATCGTGAAGGCATTAAGAAATACAAAGAGATTGTTTGTTCTTTGTCAGGTATAGGTTCATACCCTTATGCTCCTAGGAAGCTAGACCTTGATCATACGAATCGACCAACACCACCGGCTAAGCCATCCATTGAAGAGCCACCAGTGTTGGAATTGCAAGAGCTTCCTGGGCATTTAAGGTACATGTTTTTGGGCGACGAAAAAATGGTACCCATTATTATTACAGTTGATTTGGGTTAACAGCAAGTAAAAAAACTTATTTTCATACTTCAGAGGTACAAGGGAGCAATCGGATGGACTATCGCAGATATTATTGTCATTTCTCCTGGCATCTGCACACATAAAATACAATTGGATAAAGATTGTACTCAAACCATCGTGCACCAATGCCATCTTAACACACCAATGCAAAAGGAGGTTAAGAAGGAAATTATAAAGTGGTTGGATATAGGAGTGGCTTACCCTATTTCAAAGAGCAAATGGGTGAGCCCAGTTCAATGCGTGCCCAAAAAAATGGGCATGACTGTGGTTACAAATGAAAGGAATGAGCTCATTCCACTTACGCCTGTGACTAGGTGGAGAGTTTGCGTGGATTACCACAAACTAAATTCATGGACTTTGAAAGACCACTTCCCAATTCCCTTTATGGACCAAATTATTCATCGATTGGCTGGAAAGGGATGATATTTCTTCTTAGATAGCTATTATAGATATAATCAGATCTGTATTTCTCCTGAAGATTAGGAGAAGATGACATTCACATGCCCATGTGGCACCTTTACATTTAAGAGGATTCCATTTGGGTTGTGCAATGCACCCACCACTTTTCAATGGTGCATGATGTCTATCTTCTTAGATATGGTGAAGGACACCATATAGGTATTCACGGATGATTTCTCTGTGGAGGGGAGACTCATTTTAAGTTGTGTTTGGAAAACCTGAGTATGGCATTACAATGATGTGTTGAGTTTAATTTGGTGCTTAATTTGGAGAAATGCCATATTATGGTAAAAGAGGGCATTGTTCTCGGACATAAAATTTTAGAAAAAGGAATAGAAGTTGATCGAGCCAAGGTTAAAGTTATTGAGAAACTACCACCTCCTATTTCAGTGAAGGGAGTGTGTAGTTTCCTTAGGCATGCTGGCTTTTACCGGAGGTTTATAAGAGATTTCTCGAAAATTGAAAATCCACTTTGCAGATTTTTGGAAAATGAAGTGAAGTTTTCCTTCGATAATAAGTGCTTGAAGGAATTTGAATGTCTTAAAAAGAAGCTGGTTCAGGCCCCTATCATGGTTGTACCAGACTGGTCAAAACCATTTGAGATCATGTATGATACAAGCGGTGTTTCCCTTGGAGCTGCATAGGGCCAAAAGAGAGATAAACTATTTCATCTAATATATTATGCTAGCAAAGCACTGAATGGAGAACAAAATAAATACACTGTCACTGAGCAGGAACTCCTAGCTATAGTGTATGCTTTTGAGAAATTCAGGGTTTATCTGCTTGGGACCAAGGTGGTGATCCACACTGACCATGCAACTTTGAGGTAGAAGGATACAAAACCAAGGCTGATTAGATAGGTGTTGCTGCTATAAGAATTTGACTTTAAAGTCTAAGACAGGAAAAGTTGTGAAAACCAGGTTGTGGATCATCTATCTAGAATGGAAGGTGAGCATGCAATTAGTGATAAAATGGAGATAAATGATGCATTTTGTAATGGGGAGATATTGGATATTGTTGTAGAGAAATTGCCTTGGTACACTGATTTTGCAAATTATGTTATGAGCGAGGTCATTCCAAAAAATCTTTCTTTCCAGCAAAGAAAGAAATTTCTGCATGATGTGACACATTACTTCTGGGATGAGACTTATCTTTTTCGCCAATATGCTAACAATATTATAAGGAAATGTGTGCCAGAAGTTGATGTATTGTGATTATTAGAAGCATGCCATGCTTCCCAGTTGGAGGTCGCCATGCAGGTGACTAAATGGCTAGGAAGGTGTTGCAGAGCGGCTACTATTGGCCCACATTTTTCAAGGATGCCCACGAGTTTGTGCTAAAATGCAACTAATGTCAGAGGCAGGGGTCAATCTCTAAAAGACATGAGATGCATTTGACTAAGATGCTTGAAGTGGAATTATTTGATGTCTGGGGCATTGATTTCTTTGGTCCTTTTGTAAGCTCGTATGGGATGAAGTATATTTTAGTTTCTGTTGACTATATCTCGAAATGGGTTGAAGTTGTTGCCTTGTCTGATAATGAAGGAAAGAGAGTTGTTTCTTTTCTCAAGAAGAACATCTTCTTTCGCTTTGGAGTATCACATACTATTACAAGCGATGGAGGATCTTATTTTTTCAACAAAGTGTTTAAGCGGCTTTAGCAAAATATGGGGTGAAACAGTATAGAGTAGACACTCCATATCTCCCACAGACTAGTGGGCAAGGGGAGGTGTCAAATCGAGAGATAAAAGTCATCCTAGCCAAAATGGTAAATGCTAGTCAAAAAAAACTGGTCTAGAAAGCTCGATGATGGCTTGTGGGCACACCATACTGCTTTCAAGACACTTACTGGCAAGTTACCATTTTAGCTGGTCTATGGAAAAGCATGCCACCTACCAATAGAGCTGGAGCACAAGGCCTTATAGGTACTCAAAAGGTTAAATTTGAGTTGGAAGGAGGCAATAGAGCTGAGACTAGGACATGTAATTGAGATAGGTTAATTCTGTCTTAGGGCATATAAACGAGCTGAACTATATAAAGAAAAGATGAAAAGGTATCATGATTGGAGGATAGAGAAATGAGACTTCCAAAAAGGTGACTTGGTGCTTCTGTTCAATTCCAGACTCAAATTGTTCCCAGGTAACTTAAATCCAACTAGTCAGGGCCATTTAGGGTTAGTAATGTCTACTCATTTGGAGTAGTAGAACTTGATAGTAAAGATGATAGTACTTTCAAGGTAAATGGGAAATGAGTTAAACTTTAAATTGGTCCAAAAGACTTGATAAAAAGTAGTTCTTCTATCCATCTTGATAAAGTCTAAAGTAATTGAGATGACCCATGCAGCGACATTAAATCAGGCGCTATATGGGTGGCAACCCATGATCCTCATGGGTGATCTACTCGAGGTATATCCTAACCCTTAGTTTAGATTTTCTTTGATTTTAAGTTGAGGGTGTACGGTAAATTATTGATGTAAAATTTTTGTATCCGATGAGGAGAAACACTAGTACTTGAGGTAGTTAACTTGTTTTTGTAATTCTTGAGAACCTCTCTAATGGATTGAGTAGTTACTTGTGTGAATTGCATCTAAGTGTGACCACTGTATATCTTTGTACGGCATTAGTTCTAATGATGAAATAATCAGTGCTAAACAGTTGGATGAACAAAACGAGTAGTAACTTGTGTGCCATGTGCGTGTAAGATCTTACTCAATTATCATTGTATGTTGAATCCATAAAATGCCTAGTTAGTCCTACCTAGGTTGAAGGATAGGAGTTAGGAAGGGATCATAGGCCGTTTTGATATTAGTCCACTGTTAGCCTAAATGACCTTTCCTGTATGTAGAATATCCCTTGATCCCTACTTTGAGCCTGATTAGCCTATATTTTTTATGACACCTTTCACCTTCCAGTTTATATCATAATGAACTTGTTTTGGCCCTGGTCCTCCTTGGACACTGTGCACCTTGACTTAGGCAAATGGCCTAAGTTGAGGGTGGCTATCATAGGGGTGCATGATGTAAAATAAGTAGGAAGAAAGGTAAAGTAAAAGAAAAAAATAAAAGTTGGGTGCAGTGGAAAAGAGCACGAAAAAGAAAAGTGTTGAAAAAAAAGTGATGGTAGAAAAGACCGCACCCATCCTGAATAAGTGTGATCAAGAAAAGAGAATAATAGAAATATGCTAATGAGTGAAACCTCAAAAAGCTAGTGTAGTTTCAAGGATTCTTAGTCACTTTAAATATCATCGAGTATCATACCATCCCCTAGCCTACATTACAAGCCAAAGAAAAGACCTATAGTGATCCTAGATGACTTGTCTGAAGATCAGGGTAGTGAAAATATGGGCAAGCCTATGGTATTCGGTATACATTGATTGGAACTTCATTCTGAGAGTGAGTGTCTTGTGATTGTCCCTATGGTTATATATGTGATGTCTGATATAACAAAAGGGGGATTTCTTTGTAGTGAGGGCACACTGGTTACATTGGTAGTTGTTGACTTGTTTGGATAGTGTAAACTTGATACCTGCACGGTTGTGTTGCTGAGTTGGTGCCATATCTTGATTCTTGTGTGTTGCACTATTGTTCTTCAATAATATACACAGTTGTTCTTGAATTGACTAACCTTGGAGATGGTGAAGATGTTTTGATATGATATAGATGATTGATTGTCAAATGTACTTTATATTCTCTTAGTTGTGTTTGAGTTGCTTGAGGACAAGCAATTGTTTTAAGTTGAGGGTGTTGATGTGTGAGTAGACGCTAACATATTTGAGACTTTTAACTGAGAATAATTGCAAAGTCTTAAGTAATTTTTTTCATTTTTGATTGTTTTATGTTTGATTTTGCAGTAGAAGCCAAGAAGCATGAGAACCAACAAGGATGAATAAAAAGAGTTGAAATCAGAAGCAAATAGAAGAGAAGTATGGCTGACGACATTCCTAATAAGTCTTCAACCCTGTGATCAGTTATCAGCTTCATAATAAGCCATAGACAGAGAATGGACCTCAGCTAAAAGTTGTGACGATATTTCCTGATAAACCGTCAAAGAGTTGATAGAACGTCAAAGTTGTCGTCAGCCTAAGACAGAACATGGGAGCTGAGGTAGAGAAGTGATGACATCTGTGAGAAGTCATCAAAGATCTGATAGGTCATCACATTTAGTTGTCATCCTTAAGCAGGAAGTGCTAAAACTAAAGAAGGAGTTGATGACATTTGTGATAAGTCGTCAGGCTCCTGATAAGTTGTCATGAATGTCGTCGCCTAATTCGAGGAATTATTAAACTTTGTGATTTTGTTTCCTTATTTTGGATAAACTATTTAAAGTCTTGTTTATGGTTTTCAAAGGGTTTCAAAACCTAAGTTGGATACACGTATTTTGTTACTTTTCTCTCAGTTTCTTGGCTTGAAAAACAATTAACTTTATAGAGATTTTCATCAATATTTTGGGATTTTCATTGTGATGAAATTGGAGAATCACTAGTTATTATTCATCTTATGGTAAGTTTATCTTTCAAATCATGAATACAACTAGTTGTTTCGATTTCTGCATTATGAGTGGCTAAATCCCTTTAACTCGAATTATGGGATCTAGGGGTAAGTCTTGATAAGATACTAAGTGTTCAAGATTCGAAAGATAATAGGACTCCTTGATAATTCTGAGGTTTTAATTATCTTCTGTTGTTGCAAATAATAGATAACATCTAATTTGATTTGCTTGAGATAAGAAATCAATTATAGTAGGAAGTGAACAATCAACAATGACTTGGAAGTACTAAAAACTTCCATTTAATAATTAACGCAGTAACAAGGTTGATTAACCTGAGGAAAAGTCTGGTCAGTTAAAATAAATTCCCTAAGTCCGAGAGGATAAGGTAATTAAATACTTAAGTAGATCAAGAGATATTTAGGCATAACTTCATTAAAGATAATCTATTGTCCTACCTATTGTGAGAATCTTGAATCACTATTCACATTAGTCAAGTACCAAAACCCCTAGTGGACATAATTCTGGTTTTTCAATAAACTCTTGATTACAAACACCGAAGATAAAGTGACCAACAATTATTTGTTAAGCTCAAAAAACACCCATCTCAGGAAACATCCAACTATCAGTTGATTAAATCGCAAACGACATAAGTTCACACCATATTCCCTATGGGATTCGAACCCAAATTCGTTGGGTTATATATTGACAACGATCACTTACATTCTCATTAGAGAGGTGTAGTTTGAGCGTTATCACCTATGAGTTTAGGGATTATGCACCTCATTTGAGTTTTCCTAGTAGGAGGGGTTTACGAAAGAGCTCCCTATCAGATAGGGTTTACTCATAGTATGTCTTTACTCGTGGTATGGTACTGACACACTTCCAGCTTGGGTTATAGGTTGAACCCCACCAGTTCATTTTTAGGGCATGTCGGTTACATGATTACCTCCCATAGTCTCAGTTTCAGATTCAGTCATAGTAATAGAACTCAGTTCATTTCTACAGATATCAGGACTGTCAGATACAGTGGCTCAGCTTAATACGGAACTCAGCTAGTTCCATCAGAATCCAGAATGTCAGATACAATCATCCTATTTAGTCTAGAACTCAAACAATTCTTCATATTCAAGACTGTTAGATATAGTTACCCAATCCAGTAATGGACTCAGATAGTTTGTCAGTATCAGTATACTAATTTATTAATTATCAGTAATATAGTACTAGTAACCTCAGATAACGGACTCAGTCATTCAGTATCCCAATATTTGTTCTCAGATATCAGTAAATTGATGTTATCAAAATTTTTGAGTCAGTGTTATCACGATCTCAGTTACAGTTACGTATTTATGCATGTATTCTCACGTTCATGTTATTCAGTTAGTTAGTATTGTTCATGCATATGAACCATTGCATTTAGCCTACCTCACATGCATACCAGTATATTCAATTGTATTGATGCATTTTCACTATGGTATTTTATACCAGAGGTTCAGAAGTGTGCACTCCAGAGCATCAGTAGCATTCCAGTCTCAATAGTCAAAGTCAGCAGTGAGTCTTTATCCTTCGAGGATATGATTATTTCTTTATTATTTCATTACTTAGTTTATTTCTGTAGTTGGAGTTAGTTGGGGACATGTTTCATCAACTTCTTATTTAGACAGTTCATTCAGTTCTAGAGGCTTTCAGGCTATAGCATGTTCAGATAGTTATTTCAGTAGTTTTAGTATTGTTATACCATATTTTCAGTTGTGTATCAGTATTGAACTTTATGGCCTTTCAGTTCATGTTTCCACATTTATAATATTATTATTATTATTATCCAGTGCTCAGTTATAGATACTAGTCATGGGTTAGATTGTGGTCCTTTGAGATTATGAGCATCGTATAGCGTTTTAAGTAACAGATTTGGGGCGTTACAGCTGGATCACTAATACACTTCTTCAACAAAGACACATGGAACACAGGATGAATGGATTCTAAATCTGTAGGCAACTCAAACTCACATGCCACCTTCCAGACATGGCTCAAAATATGGGAAGGACCTATGTAACTGGGACTAAGTTTCCCTTTCTGGCTAAATTTCTTCACCCTTTCATTGGTGAAACTTTCACATAAACTAAATCACCAACTTCAAACTCAAGATCTCTTCTCCTCACATCTGTATTTAATTTCTGATGTCTCTGAGTTATTTTCAACCTTTCTCGAATAAACTGTACTTTCTCCATAGCTTCTATCACCATATCTGGTGCTAACAACATAGCCTCATCCACTTGAAACCATCTGAAAAGTATCTACATCTCCTCCCATAAAGTGCCTCAAACAGGGCCATCTGAATGCTACTACGATAACTGTCACTGTAGGCAAACTCAATCAACAGCAAATGCTCATCCCAACTACCCCTGAAATTATGTACACACACTCTCAACATATCTTCTAGAGTCTGAATTGTCCTCTCTGCCTGACCATCAGTTTACGGATGAAAACTGGATATAAGATAAACTTTGGTACCAAGACCCTTCTGAAAAGATCTCCAGAACTGAGAGATGAATTATGTACCCCTATCTGAGATAATAGACAAGGGCACTCCACATAACCTAACCAACTCTCGAATATATACTTAGCATAATCTTCAGCTGTGTAGGACATTTGAACTGGTAAAAAATATGATGACTTAGTCAATCTTTCCATAATAACCCAAATTGAATCATGACGATGACGCAAATTGGGTAAATCACTCACTAAATCCATGTTTACCTCTTCCCACTTCCAAGTAGGAATACTGAACTCTTGCAAAACACCATCAGGCCTTTGGTTTTCTACCTTAACCTATTGACAAGTTACACACTTTTCTACAAACTTCTCTATATCTCTCTTTATACCGCTCCACCAATACATTTCTCATAAATCTTGGTACATTTTAGTAGCACCAGGATTAATGGAGTAACGCGCGCCATGCGCCTCAACCATAATCTTCTATCTTAACTCATCTACACATGGTACACATAGTCTACTTTGGTATCTCAAAGCACCATCTCCCCCTTGGGAGAAAACCTCTAATTTTTTATCTTTAACAGACTCCTTTAACTTAAACTAAAATGGGATCCTGATCTTGTTTCTCCTTTATCTCAAAAACTAAGAAATATTCTGCACTATTCTTCACCCAAACTCTACCCTCAGCTGAATCAACCAATCTATTACCCAACCTAGCCAAATGGGGCACTTTCCAAGATAACTCTTTCTTATCACTCTCTAGATGAGAAACACTGCCCATAGACAATCTACTAAGGGCGTCTGCCACTACATTGGCCTTGCTCGGATGATACAAGATACTCATGTCATAATCTTTCAAAAATTCTAGCTAGCTTCTCTGATGGAGGTTTAACTCTCTCTATGTGAACACATACTATAGACTTTTGTGGTCCGTAAACACATCAATGTGCACCCCATAAATATAACGTCTCCAAAATTTTAAAGCAAACACAACAGCAGCTAATTCAAGGTAGTGGGTTGGGATTCTTTTCATGAGACTTAAGTTGTTTAGAGGCATAGGCTATGACCTTACCTCTCTGCATCAAAATAGAATAAATGATAAAACCATATGTACCATTAGGTAATGCTAAAAATAGGGCTGAAGTGAGTCGAGTCTTCAACTTCTGAAAATTCTTCTCGCAGGAATCTAACCACTGAAGCTTAACCATCTTCTGAGTCAATCGGGTTATAGAAGATGCAATGGATGAAAACCCCTCTACAAAACATTTGTAATAGCTAGCTAAACCCAAAAAACTCCTAATGTCTAATGGAGAGATAGGTCTAGGCTAATTTTTTATGGCTTCTATCTTTTGGTATTCAACTCTAATACCCTCGATGGAAATAACACAGTCGAGGAAAGCAACAGACCTTAGCCAAAATTAACATTTTGTGAATTCAACGAACAACTAATGATCTTTAAGAGTTTCCAACACAATTCGGAGGTGGTCTGCATGGTCATCCTCACTACGAGAGTAGACAAGAATATCATGGATAAAGACTATGACAAACATGTCCAGATACTATTTGAACACTCTGTTCATGAGGTCTATGAAAGTTTTTGGGGCATTAGTTACCCCGGAGGACATGATTAGAAACTCAAATTAACTATAGCGGGTTCTAAAGATTGTCTTCAAAATATCACATACGCTTACTTTAAGTTAATGATAGCCGGATGTAAGGTCGATCTTTGAGAAATAAATTGCACCTTGGAGTTGGTCAAATAAGTGATCAAATATAGAAAGAGGATATTTGTTCTTGACTATGAATTTATTCATCAAACGATAGTTAATGTACATACGCAAAGAACCATCTTTGTTTTGGATAAATAGGACAAGAGTGCCCTATAGAGAAATACTAGGTTTTATGAAACCTTAGTCTAGAAGATCTTTGAGTTTCTCTTTCAACTCCTTAAGTTTGGTAGGATCTATACGATATGGAGGAATATAAATAGGCTGAGTATCAGTAGGAAGATCAATTCCGAATTCTATTTTCTTATCGGGAGGTACCCCTGGCAAATCTTTAAGAAAGACATTGAGAAACTTATGAGCTATACTGACTGACTGAACTGTTGGAGTCTCAAAATTGGTGTCTTTTACTCAAGATAAATGATAGATTCACCCTTTTGAGATGAACTTCCAGGCTTGAAGATAGGATATGAAATGAATTTTGGGAGATACGGAATTACCTAACCTCTTAAATACTGGCTCATCGAGAAACTAAAACTTCACCACTCGGGTGCAATAATCTATTAATGCATAACAAGAATGGAGCCAATCCATACCAAGAATAAGGTCAAATTTGACCATGTCTAAATCTATTAAATCTGCCAACATGATCTTGTGAAAAATATTTATGGGACACTTTCTATATATCATTTTGGCAACAATTGATTCCCCTACTGGTATAGAAACTAAGAAAGGCTCAGGGATCTTTTCAAAACTCATCTCAAAATTAACTGCAACTAGAGGGGTCTCATAAGAAAAATTTGACCCAGGGTACAATAGTACGTAAATATCAAATTGAAAGACACGAATCATACCAATGACAATATCTCGAGAGATCTCCTACTCCTGGCCAAATCGTAAATCATAGAACCAATTCTAGTGCTGAACACTATCGATACTGGATGATTCACCCAGAAGAGGGGATGTGCGAGCTGCAGGAGCTAGTACACTGGTAGCCCTTGTCTGACGACGAACATCTCTGTTTCCCTGCTTAGAATATGGGCACTCTCTAATTCCATGACCTAACTTTCCACAGCCAAAACAACCCTTCTGACCATCCAAGTAGTCACAAAAATAAGTTCGACAACACTTAGTGCATGGAGGATAATTAGACCTACCACTTATACTATTCTAGGATCTAGACATAGAAGACTTACCCTACTTCTCCTATCTACCTCTGAGAATGGAAGCACAATTTTTAGGCAGTGCTGGCAATGGTGGATGATTCTGAAACTTCGAGTGATTTCCCCCTGTAGACCTTAATTTACCATACTCAAACTTCCCTATTCTCTCCTTCTTACTCCCTCTCTCTCTTCTCTTCAACTTTTTTGCCTTGATTTTTTGGGTATGATTCATTAATCTAGTATGATCCATATCTTTGATAAGTATGGAAATCATACACTGCTTAACTACTAATCCCGACACTCCAGTAACAAACTTACTAATACTAGATTCGGGAGCATACTTAGATAATTGGTTAAAATTAAGGCAGTACTCCTTCACTGCCATTGAGCCCTACCTCAGGTTCATGAACTCCTCAAACTTGGCTTATCACAACTCACGCAGAAAAAACCTGTCTAAGAAAGCATCCTGAAACACCTGCCAACTCATGGGAGCTGCGTTCTAACCCCTACCATTCTTTCACATGACAACCCAATCGTAAGAGACATCTTTCAACCTATAAGAAGCCAATTCTATGCTTTTTTCTTCAGTAACTTGCATAAATTGGGTGATTTTTTTCACCTCATTAAGATATAATTGGGGGTCCTCACTTACTTTTGACCCAAGGAATTTAGGCATAATTATTCTCATAAAGTCACAGATCCTGGCTGCAGCTAAATTACCTTTTTGTTGATGTGGAACTATAGCCTTATTATTGTCTTGAACATTAGTGGTCATAGCTTGGGCTAATGCCTGAAAGGCAGCCCAAAATTTGGCATGCAATACATTCTCATTCAGGGGATCAATAGGTTGGGGTGGCTGGTTATCATTTCTATGGGCATTAGCTCTACAAGGAGGCATATTCTGTCATAATGGAGCATGAGTTAATAGCAAATAGAGATATCTGTAAGCATAATGAATTATGCCAGAAAGAAAGGATTTTCCTAAAATACTCCATAGCCTCTTTATAATAGATGCGACGTGCTTCACACCCATGATCAAGACTCTACGTAAAGCGGCTTGTCTAACTCCCTAAGACTCTTTAAACCTTAGTATCTAATACCAAGTTTATAATACCCCAAATATAATCCCAAGAAGTTATACAGTGCTCAGGGCTACGAGTAGCACCAAGATAACCCTTTGAGCATGCTACTAGATCTGATCCTTACTTTAAGATAATCTAGTAGAAAAATAATATTGATTATACCAAAAACCGAACTGAATAAACTATAGATACTGTCTGAATAACAAATACTAAAACTCTATAAATAAAATCGTAGTCCGATAAGCCTCTATCACTAAAGAACTAGAGAGCCATTGGGACAGACTCCCAACTGACTCGGATTAAACTAAAAATGATAACTCAAATACTATGAAAGCTAGAAATCTAAAGAAGTAGGCCCTCGAATCATGAGGACTCATCAACTGTGGGAGTGCAGATAGAGATGCTCAAACTATTCCCGCTGATAATACTAAGCACCTAAACCTACATTATAAGATAATCTCGCATATAGACATATTTGTGGATCAGCACTTTGAAGACGTACTAAGTATATGGGGTGTAATACATAAGTAGACATCATCATAATTAGAAAATAAATCCTACGGATGCATATGACTCACGTAAGCTTGATTATCTAAACTTTCGAAATATAAAATCATGTATAAAAAATCATGCTTGTAAATCTAGTGAGTCATAAAACTTTGTCTTATAAAAGCTTTTCTACTATTCTTTTCTTTGAAACTTTGAAGCTTTAGGAGCTTTGAAAATCTTGAAACTTTCGGACTCAAGGAGTTTCTTCTAACCGACATAAACCATGTGAGCTGACATAGAGTCCAACATCTTACCCATATTAAGGAGATTTGTTCTACCCTTTCCATCTGAATAGAACCTTAACTTAAGTGGTCACTATCTTATCCCACTATGGGCAAATCAGAAACCTACGGCGGCATGTAGTTCTAGGGCATGAGACCTTGGAATCATACCCCACTCAGTGCTAAACACTACGCCCATACTTAGTGCTCAAAACATTTAGGAAATCCACCTTAAAATAGCACAAGGGTTTATAATGAAAACGAAATATACTTTTATTTGGTTTAAATCATAAATAATGTGGATTCCTATCTTATCTTAGGTTTAGAAGATCAATCTTTCTTTAAAATCTGAATGTTTTCTTGTTAAAGTATGCTAATAATATACTCTTCATGAAATATCAAAAATTATAATTGGTTTTAAAGCATATGTACTTAAATGATCACAATTTCGTAATGAAGCTTAATTCTCAACTATTATCTTGGAAACACTTGAAAATATCAATTCAAAGTAGGGATGTACAATTCATGATATAAATCATCAATTCAAAGCCTAAATAGGTGGGATAACCATACAATTCAAGGCTTAAATCACTTATATCTTCATAAACATAAAACAATATGCTTTGGGTATAAATCCCAACTTGCAAATCATGTAATCTTTAAAAAAATTCAAGTTTTTGGGGAAAATAATGAAAGATTTGTCCTTGTTCAAACCCCACATACCTTGGATGAGGAAATAGATGAACAAGCTTGCTTTTGAGATTCTATTCATTCTCTTGAATGATGGCTCTTGGAATTCTTATGTTGGGAATCTTTAATCTTAAATTAATTTGGAAAAAGAGTGGTGGAATCTTCAGATTCTCAAGGTGGATTGTTGAAGTTTAGTGTTTTGGCTGAGATAAAATTTGAAGATTATATTATAAAATGCATATAATATAAATATTATTCATTTTGGAAGACATCACTTAACTCTCTAGAAATGAATTTAATCTAGAAAAAGTTTGGGTTATTACATTATGTTTCAATTTGAAATTGCCCCCAGCTGCTGGTCTTTGAATTTGAGAAGTCAAGTTCGTCAGAAGTGGGTCTGCCACTTCCCTAACCTTCGTACCAGCTGCTTGTTGTTCAGTCATAGGAACAGTATTCTCTTGGTCTTCTATGATTTGTGAAATTTTGAGGAGAAGGATTGCTTCTCTCCTGTGTTGATGGTAAACTTGCTCGGGTTTCAAGATTAGTTCTACCAACTCCCGATCCCTTGTCAGCATATAAACTTAAGAACTTGTTTCCTACACAGAAAAACAAGACAAAGCATAAAAATACCAAATAAATCTAAAAGTAAAACTAAAATAAATAATTGCCAAATAACAAGTCCCCAACAACGGCGCCAAAAACTTGACAGCGCCCAAGTTCACATGCAAGCGTACGTGGTCTTATCAAGTAGTAAATTGTCCTTCACTAAGCCAAGTATCGATCCTGAAGTGACTTGATCTAACAACTATTCAATTCTAGTTTCACTTTTAAGATTAATTTGATGCAAGAGTAACCAAGAAGAGCATTTTGAAATTTGTAACTAAAGAAAAGTAACAATGCATAAATTAAAGTCTTGAAATAATAAATGAGTAAAACCTAAGGTTGAAGCACCTTGAACAATAATACTATTTTATTGAACTTCATGCATTAACTTGATTATCTTAGTTGTTGATTCGTAGGGTTAATTGAATGATCATGGTCTCCCGACCTCTTATCATTTACCTAATATGGACATTACAACTACATCATTGAGCGGGGATGTAATTATTCAATTAATTATTTTAAAGCTATCATCCTACATTGAATCAAATAAGACTCCAAAGTACATCTCTGTCCTACGTGCTAAGTTCAATTCTTTATTTTATAAAAGAATAAAAGCTCATACTTTGTTTATTCCCATGTTCCATCTCTCTGTTCTCTCTCTTGAGATCAAAAGGTCGACAGTTGATATATTCAGGGGGTCGCGAATCCTTAAAATAGTTAAAAGAAGAATAAAACAACAACTAATAATGACAAGCAAATCAAACAATCTTGATTCAAAACAATCATACTCATGTTCTTGACTTCAACCCCAGAAAGGAGGTTTTAGCCATTCATAGCCATAATCAACATCCAATTAATTGTATGAATGATTAAAATCATAAAAGAAAGATAAATTAAAGAAATAAAAACCTAAAAAGAAGTTTTGGTAGCCTCCAAGGGTGTTCCAAGTGATCTAGGGTTTCCAAGATTGTCAAAAACATGTTTGGGACATTGTATTATAGTATATAAGTCATAACCCCACATAGATTAGATTTATACATCATTATTGGCAGAATTATCCTGATTTTGGAGGCCTCCGTGTCATGCCATCGTGTCTAATGGAAGCACAGGGCACAACTTGATACTTTTCTCCTGACTTTTGTCCATGGCGTGAAGCGGTGTTATCGTGTTCAGACACTATTTTTGGAGAGTTACGAATAGGTACGGATCCGTTACTTGGTGGTTCACAATTTTGGTCACCTTCTGAATCAAATGGAATTCACAACGCACCCAATGGACTTTCCCCAACTCCACACGCGGTCAATAATTTCCAGGGGTCCAAAATTATGTCCAACTTGCATCTTGTGCTTTCGTGGCCATTTCTGAGCCTTTTTAAGTTGTTTACACTTGATTTAAATCTTTTATGTCCTTCATATAACATAATAATCCATTCACAAAGCATCCTATAGCATTAAATACAACAATTTCGAGCTCAAACAACACAACATCCTCAACAATGAAGAAGAAACATGAGCTAAGCAAAGACTGAATTCACATTGAGCTTTAACTCACTGTTTTGACTCTTTTCTTGATCCAATTGACCCTTTAACATTATAACAAAGTTGTTTCAGAAGAAAATACATAATAACAAACTTATTAACTCAATAAAACACATTAGAACCCAACACAATAGACTAGAAAAACACCTAGCTCAAGCTAGTTATATTAGTTTTCTCGGTTGAACTCTAAAAGATAAATTTGATCAAAACTCATTCGAAACCACCATTAAACATTGTAAACACATACTTGGACACATAAATTCTCATTTATATCATTATTAACACATATATCATAAGAATCATCTTCAAAAAAAGGCTAAATAATCAAGCATAGTAGTGCTAGAATGTACAAATACACCCAACATCAGTATTATTTTCTTGAAAGGTATTCGGGTAACAATCAAATCATGATTGCACCCAAAAACCAAGAAAAGACTACTTTTACTTGCACCTATAGGACTTTTTCATTGAAGAGGATGTCATTGGGGTTATGTATACGCCAACAACTTTTCAAAGATTATATCTAAATAAAATACGAAATCAAAAACTAAACTATGATACTAATACAAAAGCTAAAGATAGATAAAAAAAGTAATAAGATAGACACAATTCAAGGAATTGAAGTACAATAAAGGGTGTATCAAACCCTAAACCCTCAATCAATTAAACCAAACAAAGCACCTAAATATTAAGTATATGATAGCCTAAAGGACCATCCACACATGAAATTAACACTAGTAGGAAGAAATCAGTAAACACACAAATAAAAAAACAACACACTCAGAAGAAAAGAGATGAAGAAGAGATGCAAAAAGTAAAGATAGTAGAGAGACCCTCACTTCCACCAATGAATAGCACTAGAAGGTGTATCAAACCTTTAAAAAAACATCACCAATGTAAGCTAAAACCACTCTCCTAGGTGACCCAAACGACTGACACTTCCTCAAGCATACCTTTCTTGCCAAATATCCAATAAAAGTGAAATCCTCTTTCAATTGCATTCAATATTCAATTTCCATTTTCCCTCACTAAAGGAGAAGAGAAACACTACAATCTACCACTAAGATTACAATCTAAAAATTACTCAATTGATTATGTAAAAACTAATGAAAAATGGAAGCTAAAGGTCTATTTATACTATTACAAGACAATGTCTAAAATACCCATAATGAAGGGTACTCCTTCGGAGTGTAAAAAAGAAAGTCTCAAAAGACCATAATTTCCCTAAGTTGAGGCATCTTTGGAGTGTATTCCAGGTTGCCCTATAGTGTATTCAAAGATCTTCTTCACATTTTAGCAAATACCCTCCTTTGGTTGATGGCATTAGAATCTCACAAGCCTCTATTTGAATTAATAATTCTTGAAGATGTTGCAACTCGTTGGCTTGGATCCTTGTGAAGGCCTTGTAACCCTTGTGCTCTTTATGCGCTCTTTATGCTTGTATCATTCTCTCCATCTTGAAAGAAATTTGGCCTCAAATTCACACCTTGCAAAACCAAAGAGAGGGAAAAAAAATACACAATCATCATGATAGGAGGGTTAGCATTAGTACCATAAGAAAGGTAAACATGCCAAGGGGGTACCCTCTTAGAATACAACCAACCATCCTTTGTGAGGTGTAAGAAAATATGACCACTAACATCAAAAAGGACACACTTAAACAAAACATCAATGAGTGGAGGATACAATTTGAAATCAACACATAGGCCACTTGTTTTCAAGGGAAGACAAACACTCAAAATTGGACATCTATAGCTTAGAGAGGTTCCCCTAAAAAACATATCTTATCACTCACTACATTTCTATGAACATTTTCACTATGAAGCATACTATACTCAAGGTCTTTATCAAAAAACTTTAAAGAACAATACTCATCATCAAGACCTACATTATAAGCATCTACACTAACTTTAAAGTTTTCAATCACACTATCCTCATGATCAAGTAGTGAGATATCCTTAGGAGCACATGATTCATTATCCATATCAAGATACCAAATAATGTGAGAGACATGTATATCTATAACAAGAAAAAAAACTGAGATCACTTCATAAAGAATCACTATTAGCACCACAGTCATATCATCAATCCTTGGTTGTTCACGCTTGACATACACCCATACTTTGATGGTATTCGACATAAAAGACTTGGAATAGAGGATACCAAAGAAGGGGATAGTATCAACATTAGATGATAATGAGCATGAATAAAAACTACACTTTCAACATCTCACAAGTACCCCAGGGTCAAAGGGAAGTAGTAGACAAGGGGTTAATCCGAGGTAACCCACTCCTTTCACTAGGCTACCAAACTTACAATCATTATTATTCAAGGAAGTAAACCAGCCACCAAGCTTACTACCTCTACATAATACCAATTCAAAATTAACATAGTTATCACTATAGGAAAAGAGATAGTAGAGGAAGGAATCAAGTGGGAAGACATCACCCAAGGCTCTATCATCTACAAGAGGGTCATGTAGTGTGTGAGTAATCTTGTCACATGGTACTAGAACCTTATTCAAGTTATAAGTGCTAGCACTAGATAGACACAAATCATACTTACAAAAAGAATTAATTTTGTCATCTAAAGGATTAACTAGTGCTTACGTACTCACAATAAGAGTTTGGTCCTTATACAACCTATTAACACCAAGAGTATTACAAAAGGGACATTCATACACTTCTTCACTAATCTAATCCGAAACTACTCCACTTTGGCTACTACTAGCCACATCACAACAATTCAAGTTTTTAGGAGCGTAGAAAATAGCTTCGTTACCTTGTAGATCATGAGAAGTGTTTAATTCACTTGATTTTATACCATGGCATACCTCATTCCCCACATCGCAATCGAATATGTCAAGATTTCCCCTTGAATTCATTTCTTCATCACTTGTCCCAAGATTGGAACTTTTGGCCAAGGGTTCTATTAACTCATCAACCATATGTGTGTGGAGCTCCTTTTGGATTCTTCTTTGAGAATATATGTTCTTGAACATTCACATGAGAAAAATCAATTCTAGGAAAAGTGCTAGAATTTGTGTTAGTGAATAACAATGGACATTTTTGGGCAAGTCCCTCCAAACAAAGTTGTCTTCCCCTTTGCTTTCTTACAATCTGAGGTCTCCCTTTCCCTTTCCCTTTCCCTTTCCCTCTTTTCTTGACATTATTATTGTACTTCTCCACCCATTTTCTCTCCATATTGAGGCTTATCCTTACTATCTTTGGTTTCTAAATCTCCTTCTTCTCCTAATTAGATGGGGAGATTTTGGTTTTGTGTCATTTGGAGAGAAGGATAAGGTCTTTGGTTAATTGGTTTTGGGATTTGGTAGTTTCGATTTTGGGGTACCATTTGAGGGCCAAGTCCCTTTTGTTGGACTTGGTTCAATTGTGGAGGGTTTGGTGGACATAGTCTATCAACCCCCGCTTTTATTCTAGTTATGTCACCCCTCAATGATCCCACATAACCCTTCATATCTCTCTTAATAGCATCCATATATCGAGCAAAGGCCTCCAACTGAGCCATCAAGGCTCCCAAAGCATCATTTCCCAAAGGTTGAGATAAGGTACCTTCAGATTCCATTTCAAATGTGCATAACAAAAGCAAAAAAAATAGCAAGATAACACCTAAAATACGAAAAAACAAAAGAGTTCAAAAAGCCTCACCACACTCTCACTCAACCTCACCTCTCACTTAGCTTCACAAATGTTGGATAATTGGCAATACTTGGCAAGTTACTTGAGTGGTGAGAAGCTTTGGTCCGGAATCAATCTTTGTTTAAAATGACTTAAATAAAGTGATGTACAAACTAGAATTAACAGAACACTACGAATTAAAAATGCGAAAAGACACACAAAAACGGAAGACACAAAACAAACAAACTCTAATCTAATTACCAAACTAGTAGGTACTTACTAGCTTACTAATTAGGGATAGAATTGACTTTTAAGAAACAAGAATCAAAAATTATAAAGTAAGAAAATCTAATTTTAGAGATGAATTTGGTTGATCACAAGTGATGATGTGGCACTACGTGGTTGGTTGTCACTTTTTCAAATTTTCAATATCCCAAATCTTTGTTTCAGCCAAACACTTCTTTAGGGGTGAAAGGATTTCGGTTTTAGAGGGAAAATGGAGGTTTTGAAACCTTTTTGGAGCTTCAAATGAATTCAAAATGAGTTGGTCCCCCCCTTGTACTTTCACGTGTACTTGCTTGTCCCCTTGTCACCTCTTCCTTTTTGGATGACTTGGATATTCTTGGAATATGCTTTAGAACTAACAACTTTTCACTCGCTTTCTTCCCTTTTTTGGATCAAACAAACACACTTGAATATTTTTCCTCACTAAGATATGAAGATGATGGATGAACAAGATGAATATTCATGTTGACCAAGTTTGACCAACAAGCAAATGATTTCCAAATGTAATTTTTTTGTAGATCTAGGTTCCTTAGGCCAAAACGAACTCAACCGACTAAAAATCAGCAACAAAACATGCCTAAATCACTATGCCAAATTTGGAGATCTAGCTCAAAAAGCTTCAAAACTCCATAGCCATGGTGGATCTTGGCTTAAACTCAACCAAACTTTACTCTAAAAGTAGATCTAGACTACCTAAGTACTTGAGAGCAAGGATCTAATACAAGAAAAAAACAAAAAACAATAAAATTTAGTAGATCTAAGGATTAAATTTTGAATCTACAACATAACACGACTAGACACCATTTTTTCAAGATTTTTTGGATTTGTGACTTCTTTTTTGGTGAGATTTTCTAAATAAGATCACTAAAACCAAGATTTAGGGATGTTGAAACAACCCTAACTAAGGCTTTGATACCAAATGATAGCCTAAAGGACTATCCACACAAAAAATTAACACTAGTAGGCAAAAATCAGCAACCACACAAAGAAAAAAAAACAACACACTTAGAAGAAAAGAGATGAAGAAAAGATGTAAAAAGTAAAGACAGTAGAGAGTCCCTCACTTCCACCAATGAATAGCACTAGTAGGTATATCAAACCTTCAAACACACATCAATAATGTAAGCTCAAACCACTCTGTTAGGTGACCCAAAGGACTCACACTTCCTCAAGCACACCTTTCTTGCCTAATATCCAATACAAGTGAAATTCTCTTTCAATTGCTTTCAATATTCAATTTCAGTTTTCCCTTTCTTAAGGAGAATAGGAATACTACAATCTACCACTGAGATTACAATCTAAAAAGTCACGCAATTCATATGTCAAAACTAATGAAAAATGGCAACTAAAGGTCTATTTATACTATTACAAGACAATGTCCAAGATAACCTTAATGAAGGGTGGTCCTTCGGAGAGTAAAAAAAAGATTCTCAAAAGACCATAATATCCCTAAGTTAAGGCATCTTTGGAATGTATTCAAAGAACTTCTTCACATTTTTGCAAATACCCTTCTTTGGTTGATGGCATTAGAATCCCATAAGCCTCCATTTGCATAAACAAATCTTGAAGACATTGCAACTCCTCTGGTTGGATCCTTGTGAAGGCCTTGTAAACCTTGTGCTCTTTATGTGCTCTTTATGCTTGTATCCATAGACCTCAAGGGAATCAATTCCTAGCAACCCACGTTTCTTAACAAAATATCAACAAAAGTGAATCCATGCTTTCTTCAGACTCTCATAAGTGTTAAAATTCATAATTCAACATAAAATACCTACTAAAATAAAAAGAAGTCTTATTTATAGTCTAGGCTAGGTTAATACATCATATGGGCCCAAAAGTGACCCATTTAGGAAAGATAAACACATAAAAGCCCATTAGACACTTTTTTGAGCATATGGGTCACACATGGGGAACATTACAAGGGTGTAGTGGGCTGTTTTGATATATAGTGGGTTGGGCGCAGCTCCAAAGCAGATGGGGAGGGGCGCATCTCCTCTTCCGGAGACTTTCTAGCCCTGTTTGGTCTTCCATTATCCTCTCTAATGTCCCTTGAGTCTCCTTGGTCATCATAATCATCCAATGAATGCCTTTTGATAGCCTCAAGAAGTCATCAAGTGTCACTTGACCTATAAGCATCCTCTCTAGAAATCCGGAGGCTATTTGGATTGTACCATCCTCTCCTTTTTGAAGAAGATTTGTCCTCAAATCTACAACTTTTAAAGACAAAATAAGAAAACACAACTAATATTTCCTCGAGGCCTGAGGTTTAGAAATAGGTTAAAATCAAAATATCCATGACAAAGAGACACAAATTTCATATACAACTAAACATCCGTCATGACAATAAAATAGAAGTCAATGTTTAATGTGCAAATGAGTTAGCTATGATAAGCATCAACAAATTCTCCTAAGTTAGTTCTAATAAAAATGTTACCAAATAATTCATCACATGTTAGAACAACTAAGGGTAGAATCAAGGAATCATTAAGTTTTATATTACCATTCCATTCACAAAAAAACTATGTTTACACATACGACATACTTAGCACTTACATGGTTATTCTCACAAATGAAGAAAATGGATTTGCAAGAGTTATGAGTACTTAATGTGATACCAAGAACAAGATCATATGACTGTAAGAAGAAACAACTTAAGTACCTCACATCCCTCTCACTCAAACAACCTTCCAAGAAAGAGCCACATATTTTATGCATATTCAAGTCATTCCAAGAGAAATCAACACCATCTAGGTAGGATTTTAAGTCTAATATCTTTGTAACATCGTCTAATCTAGGGTAAATGCCATCATAATTCCAAGGAAAGCTAGAAATAAGAAGAGGTAGGTACATATATTTGGAGCAAATACTTGACCATTCTCTCTTGCCTTCTAAACTTGCACTATATAGACTTATTCTCTTATGCATCAACTTGGATGTTGGCATAATGCTAGTGTCAAATATAGTGAAACATAAGGGCTTGGGTTTGTCACTACGCTCTCCTTCTTGATCCCAAAGCTCCTCATCTTCACCATTCATATCCCTCCTTATCATAAGGCTAATATTCAAGACCTCTTCTTCTCCAGGCCAAGCATCTTCATTGGGAACTTTCATCATCAATCCACAAAGTACATTAAAGTCCCCTTCAACTTCCGCTAATTCTCATTCACTTCCAAGTTCATTATCCTCTTGAGGTCTTTCCTTACCTCCTTCATTTTTAGTTACCATATCTCTAATAGTGTAAGAATTACCCTTCACCAATACTATGTTCTTTTGGTTGGGGCATTTACTAGCCTTATGAACCCAACCTTGATATTTAAAGCAAGTAATACCTTTAGAATTGGGATTAGAAGATGGATTACCTTCATTTCTTGGTGGATACCTTAGGACTTCCTTATCAATGGGATTATTGAAATCCTTGTTCTTGTTCCATACGAATGACATAGAGGAATTATAACTTTTATTGAAGGACTTTTTGGCATTATTTTTCCTTTCAACCTCAATGGTCACTTCAACAAGATTTTCTATTTGATCAAACTTATGGACACCTAGTTGAAAAGAAATTTCATAATTTAAAACACCTTTGAACCGAACCATACAATGATTTGGGGTTCAACAATCTCAAGTTGATGGATCAAGTATTGAAACTCCTCATAATAGTCTTCCACATCTCTACCTCCTTGTCTCAAATTTTAGAGCCTTGTTAATTGCTATTAATTGAACAATTCCATAACATACCTCTCTCTCAATAGTGTCTTTAATTCATCCCAATTCAGAAGTTTGGGATTACAACTTCTTTCTCTTTTCACACTTTTAGTATCCCACCAAGTAGAATCATACCCTTATAGTTTAGCAATTGTATGTGCAGATTTTCTGTGTTTGTTTAACTCATTGAGTTGGAATATCCTATTGCATTGTATCTCCCTGTCAATGTAGATAGATAGATCACTAGTTCATTTAAATGTAGGAAGAGTGATCTTGATTGAGATAAGACCCATGTATCAATCCATATTACCTCTTTGATCCCATTGATAATCTTCTTGTACTTGGGGATAGTTTTCCTAGTTTCTTCTTCCATGTGGAACCTAACCAAATCTTCCTCCTCATCCACTATTTCCTCCCCCATGAGCTCTTCTTCTAGTTCGTACAAATTTCATAAAAAGAGTTACTTCATCAAACTCTTCACTTCTTCCATAAGGTTCCTTACCTCTCTCATCCTTAATTTTGATTGGTTGATTTGGGATACTCGAGATTTGAGGTGGTTGGTTTGGGTTTTGTGGAGCTTCTTGATGGGCTTAATTGAATTGAGGTTATACGGGATGAATGAGATTTTGGTTATTTGGGTAAGTATTGTCTTGGATGATTGGTTCATATACTTTCCTAGGTGGATTGAACATTTGGTGAAGTGTTTCCAAATTTATAGTAGTGGAGGTGTTGAGATCATGTCCACTAGAGGAAGCATGATAGTTTTGAGGACTTGATATGGTGGATTTTAGATGGACTTTCAAGGTGTACATACTTATAGAGAGTGACCATTCTATGCTTTCCATTCTTTAATTTACATCTTGTTTCAAAGTCATTATGGCCTCCATTAAACTTTCGATGTTTATCTCTCCCGAAGCTCGTGGGCTACCTTCTTTCGATGCCATGGTACCTATATAAAAGTAATACTAAAACAAAACAAAAATAACAAACATGTTAAAGGTTAAGAAACCAACCTTACAATCTCTCAAAGTTTCCATCTATAGTTTATCTCTCAATTGGCATCGCAAGCATGATAGATCGCTTATACTCTAATAAGAAATCTTGGTACCAATTATGGCTTAAGGTTGGAATAGATCCTTGCTTGAAACAATTCAAAGAAAATATTTAGGACTTGATTAAAAAACTAACAGCAAATTAAAAATATAAAAGCTTGAAAGAAAAGTTGGATGATGAAAGAAAAGGACTCAAGAACTATCAATCAATTAAGTAGATGAGTTACTAGTTGACGAGTAGTTAAGAATCAAAGAAGAGATTTAAGAATTAAGAAATGGAAAATAATAATCTAACATTGAGAAATGGAGTTTTAAATATGTTGAGATGTTTTTTAAGACTTGAATTGATGTTGTAAAGTCTTGATAAACTTGGATTGGTGTTGTTCAAGTCGATTCACGTCAAAAGGAGGTGATTTGCATTGGATATGGTTGATCTGCATTGGGAAGCCTGCTCCAGCAATTGGGATGTAGTTTCAAGGCACCTTGGATACAGGTTTTGGCCTTGGATATTGCCTTTAGGTGCATCCATAGGTAAAGGGCAGAGCAGGCGCACCTTGGGAGCAGATGCAAGGCAGATTGACCGCTTCTCCCTTTGTGTTTGGCCAAAATTGCCATCCAAATGGTCCCCTCTTTGTACTCTCTTATGGAATCTTCTTTTATAATTTTGTAAAATCACTTTTTACACACTATGATTCCTTATTTTTTAATCAAACTCTACCTTTTTCTAAGAATTTAAGATGAAGATATGAGTCTTCCTCAAGAACACTCAAAACACCAAAACTTCAAAATTCTCTAACTCTAGAACCAATGATCGAAATGCGATGAAATTTTGACCTGAGTCTCTTTTCAACCTTATAAAAACATTTAGAACATCATTTTGTTCAAATTCAAAACCAAAAATTAGAGATTTTTAATTCACATCAAACTTCTTCAACCCAAGCTTCCAACAAGGATAGAACACTTAAATGGACTCTGATTAAGCTCAAATTTGAACCCTAGAATCTTGTAGTGCTATAGAACAAAAATCTAAAACTAGAAATACAAGAAAAACACATAATAAAAAACTAAAATTTTGACCTAGGACTAAAATATGAATAGTACTTTTTTTTGGATTTTCAATTTTTGGCTCTCTTTTTTGTTGATTTTTGAGACAGCAAAGCCCAAGACTAGAATTAAACGAATGATTCTAAGCTTGGGTTTGATACCAAATTATACATAAAAAAAACAAAAAATCAAAAACTAAACTATTATACGAATACGAAAGCTAAAGATATATAGAAAAGCAATAAGATAGACACAATGCAGGAATTGAAACCAAATAAAGGGTGTATCAAACCATAAACCCTCAATAAATTAAACCAAACAAAGAACCTACATCTTATGTAAACCTCAAGGGAATGATTCCCAAGAAACCCACGTTTCTAAACAAAAGATCAACACAAGTGAATCCACACTTGCCTCACACTCTCACAAGTGTTCATATTTATATTTCAACATACACAACTTACTAAAATGAAAAGAATTTCTATTTATATTCTAGGATAGTTTATTACATCATATGGGATCAAAAGTGGCCCATTTAGGAAAGACAAATACATAAAAGCCCATTAGACACTTGCTCGAGCATATGGGGCACACATGGGTCAGATCCCAAGGGTGTATAAGGTTGTTTTGACCCACTCCAATAGATCTAAAGCATGTTGGATGCACATCCAGAGCGGATGAGGCGCATCTCCTCTTTTGGGGGCTTTTAAGCCCCATTTAGTCTTCCATCGCCTCTCTAATGTCCGTTGAGTATCCTTGGTCATCATAATTACCCAATGGATGCCTTTTGATAGCCCTCAAGAAGTCATCAAGTGTCATTTGACCCATAAGCATCCTCTCTAGCAATCCAGAGGATATTTGGATTGTATTAAGAGATTTATGATGTCCATATTCTCTAACATGGTGGAAGAAACTACTGAAGTATTTATGTATCACTTTTCAATGGTTGGGGTCTTATTCAATAATTGTTTGGCTTTTCTAGCCAGTGCACTACATAGATGTAAAGAGTGTAATTTGGTACTAAACTGGGAAAAATGACACTTTATGGTGAAAAACGGTATCATACTAGGGCATAAGATCTCAAAACATGGTATTGAGGTGGACAAAGTAAAGATGACGTGATTGAGAAATTGACATCGCCAATGTCAGTTAGAGGCATATGGTGTTTTTGGGTCACATAGTTTTTTATGGGAGGTTCATCAAGGATTTCTCTAAAATTGCAATTTCTCTATGTAAACTTTTAGAGAAACAGGTGAAATTTCTATTCGATAATTCTTGTCTTAAGGATTTTATATTCCTGAAGGAGCAGTTGTTTTTGGTGCCCATCATTGTGTCTCCTGATTGGTCTATACCATTTAAGGTAAAGTATGATGCAAGCAGAGTGGCCTTGGTAGTTGTTCTATGTCAAAGAAGAGAAAAGATATTGCACCCCATCTACTATACACGTAAAGTTTTAAACCCCACACAAAAAAATTATATAGTTACAGAATAAGAGCTACTTATGGTGGTTTTTGCTTTTAAAAAATTTTGGTCTTACTTGATTGGGACTAAGATCATCATGCACATTGACTATGTAGCATTGAGTATATTATGTCAAAGATAGATGCCAAACCAAGATTGATTCTTTGGTTTCTTTTGATGCAAGAGTTTGAATTTGAAGTAAAGGATCGGAAAAGAAAAGAAAATCAGGTTGCAGACCCCTTATCCAGACTTGAGGAAGACACCATATAGAAACTAGGAATTGATCCAGAGATATATAATGCTTTTCAAAATAAGTGAGTGTTTTCGGCATCTCAAGATTTGATTCTCTAGCTTGCTGATTTTGCAAACTATTTGGCAATCAATCTTGTCCCAGAAGATCTATCCTTCCAGCAGTGAAGAAGATTTATGCATGAGGTGAGAAAGTTCTTTTAGGATAAGTCGTATCTATTTAGGATATGTATTATGGTGTAATCCAAAGAAGTATTCCAATGGTGGAGATGATGAGTATTCTAAAAGCTTGTCATTCATCACCAGTTGGGGGTTACCATAGCAGCACACACACTGCCCACTAAATCCTATAATGTGGGTTTTATTGTCCCTCTATTTAAAATAATACTCATGAATTTTCTAAAGCATGTGACCAATGTCAACGTCAAGGCAATATCTCAAGGTGCCATGAACTTTCCAAGACACTTATTCTGAAGTTGGAGTTATTTGATGTGTGAAGGATCGATTTCATATACACGTTTGTGGGTTCCATGGCATGAGATACATTCTGTTAGAGTTTGACTATGTGTTGAAATAGGTGGAGCCAGTTGCACTTCCAGATAATATAGGTAGAAATGTCACCGTCTTTTGAAAAAAATATATTTTCTTGATTTAGATCTCCATGTACTATTATCACTGATAGTTGATTTGAATTCTGCAACCTCTTGTTTAAATCCCTCCTTGATATATATGGGGTAAGTCATAAGGTGGTTTCCCCTTACCATTATCTGACTAGTGGGCAAGTAAAAGTCTCTAATAAAGAGATAAAGTCTATATTAGAGAAGACTATGAATGCCAACAGGACTGACTATGTAGAAAGTTAGATGATGTATTGTGGGCCTATTGTACAACCTATAAAACCCCTATAGGTACCTCTCTATATCATCTTTTATATGACAAGGCCTGCCATTTACCAGTTTTGCTTGAGCATAGGGCACTATGTGCATTGAAAAGGCTAAATTTTAAGTGGCGTGATGCATCAAACTTGAGGTTGAGTAAGGTGAATGAGTTGGATGAATTAAGACTCTATGCTTATGAGAGCTTGGCAATATACAAAGAAATAATAAAGTTGTTTCATGATAGAAAATTTGAGAAATGAGTATTTGTACCTGTTGATTTGGTCTTGTTATATAATTCAAGACTATGCTTGTTTCCTCGTAAGACAAAATCTAAGTGGAATAGACCATTCACTGTTGTTATGGTATTTCCACATAGTGCTATTGAAATAAAGCATGATGGTGATATCACATTCAAGCTTAACGGGCAGTGGGTAAAGAACTACATCAAAAACTTAGAGGAAGTTAGATTCTTTGATGAGATGGACATTGGCAAAGTCTGAGTACCCAAAGGAGCTGAGTTGTGCCACCATAATAAATTAAGTTCTTCTTGAGAGGCAACTCAAGGTATATGGACGGCTAGTGTGTCCCAGGTATGTTCTCACTTTTCTTTGCTTTGTATTATTTTAGTGCATTGAGGAAAGTGCTTAGCTTTTTAGTTAGGTTAGGATGTACCATATCCATCATGGTTTTTTTTTGTTGTGCATCTTTTTCTATCAGTCATGGTGCAGTTGTAGAACTGGCATGTCTAGTATAATTTGTGTTTGCATTGTGTTTTCTTTTGTATTGTGATATATTTTGTGTAATTGTGAGTCTTTTAAGTATTTAGGAAATCAATCATGTTCTTATGGATTTTTGAGAAAAAGTGATACCCCTCACAATTGTGGTTTTTAGAACTGTGTGAATGTATATATATGTGAATATTTTTGACTTGCTATGGCATTAGGATTAGGGACATAATAATCGCCTGCTAAACAATTGCATAACTGGATAGGTAGTAGCTTGTAATAATTGACTCTATGCTATGAGTTTGTGAGATGCTACTTAGTTCCCTTTGTGTATTGAATTCAGATCTTCCTCGGTTAGTCTTGCCTGGGTTGAAAGATAGTCAATTAGAAAAGGGTCATAGGCCATTTTTTATTTTAGTCCACTTTTAGCCTATATGACCTTCCATGAGTGAATTTTATATCTTAATCTCTATTTTGAGCCTTGTATCCTATTTTTGTTGTTTCACCTATTAACCTACCCGATTGTGCTATAATGAACCTGTTTTTTCCTTCTCGTCCTTGGACATTATGCACCTTAACTCAGGAAAAATGCTTAAGTTGAGGGTGGCTATCAGAAGGGTACATAGTGTGAAGTGGGTATATAGAAGGGTAAAATAAGAGAAAAAGTTAGTAGGGCTAGCTATGGTCGGAAAAGAAGAGAAAAATAAAAATAAAAGAAAAATGGTGAAAAAGAAAGTATAAAAGACCACACCCAAACTAAATATACAATAAATAGTAAAAAGGGAGACATAAGGGTGGAATAAAAATATTATTGGCTAATAAGTGAGACCCTATGGTTTGTGTAGTGCAAAGGAGGCTTAATAACTTGATATGTCTACATGTACCATACCAACCCCCAATCCTACATTACAAACTGAGAAATGTCCTATAATGATCCTAACTTAACTATCTAAATGTTAAGGTAAAAAAAAATAAGGGCAAGCCTATGATATTTGATGCACATTGATTGGAACTTCTCTTCTGAGTGTGAGTGTCTCTTGAATGTCCCTACATTGAAATGCATGATTTCATATTAGTGAATGAGACTTGTTTGTTCTAAGGGCACATGCTTATATTGCTAGTTATTTGCTTGTTTCGGGTTGTGTAACTTGTACATATGTGTGGTTGTCTTTTGCTAATGTAATTCCATACCTTGATCGCATTGTGTCACCTTGTTGGGCTTCATGTTCATAAATAGTTGGTTTTGAAAAATAAGATAAGAGGTAGTGTTGTCTTTTGAGCTTAAAATGTTGATTGACTGCCTTGAATAGCTTAGATTATCCTAGTTAAGCATCATTTTTTTGATTTATTTTGTTGCCTGGGGAGAAACAAACATTCTAAGTTAAGGGTGTTGATGTGCTATACAAGTTTAGGACTTTCAACGCCTAAAATGAGGAAAATATACAATTTTATGAGGTTTTTTTGTTTGATATGTTGTGTTTTGGGTATGTTTTATAGGAAAATACATTTTGCATGCTAAGTTCGTGAAAATGGTGGTTTTAGCCACTTAATTGATCATTTTGGGATGTTCGTGATAATTTTTGGATTGTTCGTGATGAACTCATGTGATTAAAGTTGAAAAAATTGATGTTTGGTTGAAAGGATTTGAAGGCCTTGCATTTGCTAAGTCTACATATGGACCATTAGTAGCACTTGTGGTTGATATGTGATGAAGGTAAGTGCAGGAGCGAAGAGTTGAAGATCCAGAGAGTAAAAGAGTTGATAAAGTGTTGCCCGACACTTGCTATGTCAATATGTGGGCCACAAGTACTATTTATGGACCGCATTTGGGCAAAGCAAGTCCAAGAGGATCAAAATCCCATGAGCTAGACTGCAGGACTTATACCTGTGGTCTGCACGTACGCCCACCCTACAGACTGCAAGTGGCCCCCTACTTTACTTTTTCTTTTTCATTTGGTCTTTGATTTTAGGGTTTCCTCATGTACTATAAATAACCTTTATGTGTTTTTTAGCAAAGGTTACACACTTTTGATATTCAAAAACTTATTTTGATTCCTAGATTCGACTTTGAACTTAAGATTCTCTTGCATTAACTTTAGTTGATTAATTCAGTTACAGTTGTGAGTTTTCTACTTATTATTGTGATTTCATCTATGCTTTGAACCATAAATGTTGTTGATTACTTCATAAGCCTGAGCAAACAAAAACCTACAGCTAGGGTTGTGGACACCCTAGCAGATTGACGTACCAAAGGAAATGATTTTGTTGTTCTAAATCGATACACATGAATGCATTGCATTATCGTTACTTTAATATGTTTTCTAGTAGTTTCAAATGTTAGGACCCCGCCTAGATTATTGCTACTTACTCCAAAAGAGGAGTAGTAACTGGGAAAAGATAATGACAACAACAATTTGGAGTTTAACTATTAATCCACGCTACTAGGTATTATCTAAGTAAGACGGTTAGCTTTAATCTTATAACTAGAGAATCAAAAGGTAATAGTTAACTAGGATCAAGATGAGGGTTAGTAAAGAGACAACCTGACACTCAAAAGGTAAAGGGTGAGATCATTTTGCTCGTCCAAAAGACTATAGAAGGTTCATAACTTATTGATTTTTCATGCAAGGTATTGGGTTGGTTCAACAAAGCATGATAAGCCTACAAAGTTGAGAAGCTAGGGGGAACACAATCCTAGTGTTCACTTAGGACTGATTACAATCGAAGGTGAGATTAGTCACTTGTTCTATATTGATACGCAAAACCCCCCATTTACTTTTCCAGTTCTACCCATTGATTACCACAGATTAGAGCTACGATTCCATGTTTTGCCTTGAGATTTGACCCCCACCGTTGTTGGGTTACTATATTTGGCAGCTACCGCATCATCTTCTGAGAGAAGGTGTAGCTTGGATGTCACCACACCCCAATTCAATTGTCGTTTGAACCTCATTCCATCTATCTTTATAACCCTAACCAAAATCCATGTTAAAACAAAAGAATTTGTACCTATTTTTGCTCATGGTTATAGGGAATTAGGATGCACTAAAACCACACTACTCACTCGGTTCTAAATACTACTCCCTTTAAATCTATATGCTTATTCTATAGGAAATCCACTTTAAAAACTAACATAAAGATTTATAGTGAAGACCAATTATGCATCTGTCTGTTTTAAACTGTAATCAAAACTAATCTATTTTTTGTAAACTGTAATAAAACTATAAAGTGGATTTCGTATCTTAGTTAAGGATCAAAAGATCAAATCTTGATTCAAAACTGAATATAAAAAAATCATAGGATGCTTAAAAGCATAATCATTCTTGGAATATCAATATTCAAAATAGGACTTGGTAACCTATGCTTCAAATTACCACAAATCATGCTCAATAGTCAAAATTATGAAGTTCTTGCACAATTCTAGTCAAAACAATTGAGTTATATCTAAAACCACTTCACAAGCATAAATATGCAAAATAGGCATGCAATTCATCATCTAAAACGTTTGTAAAATCATAATTTTCAAATAATGATAATTGGGTAGGAACCCTAAATTGAAATTCATGTAAATTCATCATTAAAATGAATTTCGGGCACAAGGATAGAAGAATTATCCTTGTTCATAACCGTACATGCCTTAATTGATGAAATAGATGAAGAAACTTGATTTTAAATTCCTATTGTTGCTCTTGAAGATTGTTTCTTGAAGTTCTTAGATGGGGAACCTTAAATTTTGAATTATCTTGGAAAGGAATGATGGATTTTGGTATTTCTTGAAGTTGAATGTTGAAGCCTAGGGTTTTCTTGGAGAGCAATTTGACGAATAATGGATATAAGATACTTTGAATAGGTTTAATCTTTTGGTTTTCATGATTTGGGGGCTTGGAAAAAGAATAAGTTGCCCTTTTGAAGTTTAAATTCAGAACTGGAGTTCCGTCTAAGGCCTTACTGCGACGCGGTGAGTGGGTCATCGTAAAACCCACCACGACATGGTGGAATCGCAGTGGAATCGTGGTGAATCACTGGTTTTTGATGAATGCTGATTTGGGCATCACCGCGATGCGGTGAGCCCCTTGTCAAAAAATCCACTGTGATGCAGTATAATTGCAATGGATATCTGGAAACTGACCATTGCCCTTTCACCCTTCACCACGTCGCGGTGACTCCCTCACCCCGATACTAAATGCGACGCGGCCTAATTGTGGTTAGCTGCTACCTTGCCAACCCGAATAGGATCCAAACCTTGCCTGAAAACTCTAAACTTACCCGAGGCTTCCTACTTACACCCTTAAATGTAATTCAACTCATAAATCAGCAACTCGAAGCCTGGAAGGTCAACTTAAAATCCTCAAAGTTTAAAGGGAGTCAAAAATGACTAAATCCCTCAACACTTAGCTTTATTTTTAGGTTCTAATTACTATAGGCACATTACTAAGGGTTGAGCTGAACTAAGAATGTACGGGGTATTACAATATCTCCCTCTTAGGAACATTCATCCTTTAATAAAACTAATTAAGTTGAGGATATTGAGGAACTGAGACTATAACTGGAATGCATAACTGAAAGCATGACTAAACTTATTTGCAAAATCAAGGATTATCAAGAAAATGACTATATAAAGCTGAAACTTAAAATGAAATGAGATAATCTGAGGAAACTTATTACCTCACACAGAATCTGAACTTGTGGCGAAAAGATGATGGTACTTGATTCGCATATCTTCTTCTGCTTCCCAAGTGGTGCCCTCAATAAATTTAATTTTCCAAAGAACTTTGTCCAAGGGAACTTCTTAGTTCATTAGTCTACGAATTTGGTGATTAAGAATATCAATTGGAACTCTTCATAAGAGAGGCTGTCTTGAATATCTGCACTTTCTAAGGGTACTACAATAGCTGGATCACCAATACACTTCTTTACTAAGGATACATGGAACACAGGGTGAACGGATAACATATCTATAGGCAATTCTAATTCATCCGAACCTTTCCAACACAACTCAATATCCTATAGGGGCCAACATATCAGGGACTGGGCTTCCCCTTTTTGAAAAATTTCTTCACCTCCTTCATGGGTGAAACCTTCAAGTAAACTAAGTCATACTCTTCAAACTCAATATCCCTTCTTCTCATATCTGCATAAGATTTTTGACAACTCAGAGATATATTTAAACCCTCTCTCGAATCAACTAGACTTTCTCCATAGCTTCAAATACCACTTCTGGCCCAATCAAAGTGGCCTCACCCACTTTAAACCAACCGATAGGTGACCTGCATCTCCTCCTATAATTAGCCTCAAACGGATCCATATGAATACTAGCATGGTAACTATTATTGTAGACGAATTCGATCAACAACAGGTGATCATCCCAATTACCCTTGAAATCAAGAACGCATTCCCTCAACATATCCTCTAGAGTCTGAATGGTTCTCTCTTCCTGACCATCTTTCTGAGGATGAAAAGTGAAATTGAGGTGAACTTGGGTACCAAGACCCTTGTGAAAGGCTTTCCAAAAGTGAGAGGTAAACTAAGTAACCCTATCTGAAATAATGGACAAAGGAACTTTTCGCAATTTGACCAACTCTTTAATATATAACTTAGCATAATCTCCAGCTGTGTAGGAGTATGAACTTGCAAGAAATGGGCTGATTTGGTCAACCTATCTATAATAAACCAAATCAAATCATGCTGACGACGCTAATGGGATAACCCTATTACAAAATCCATGTTCACCTCTTCCTACTTCTAGGTGGAAATACTAAACTCTTGCAAGGTGCTACAAATCCTTTGGTGCTCCATATTAACATGTTGGAAAATAGAACACTTACCCACAAACTCCACAATATCCTTTTTCATACCACTCCACCAATAGACATCTCGTAAATCTCGGTAGATTTTAGTAGTACCAGGGTGAATGGAGTAACATGCACTATGCGCTTTAGCCATAATCCGCTTCCTACAGACATCAATGTACGACACATATAATCTACTCTAGTATCTTAACACACCATCCCCCCCTAGGTAGAAAACCCTCTACCTTCTTCTATCTGAATGATTCCTTCAACTTAACTAGACTGGGATCTTTATCTTTCTTCTCCTTCTCTTTCAAAACTAAAGAAGATTCTACACTACTCTGGACCCAAATATTTCACTCAACCGCATCAACTATCCACACACCAAGTCTAGCCAACTGATGAATTTCTCAAACCAACTCTTTCTTATCACCTTCTACATAAGCTAGACTCCCATCGACATTCTAATAAGGGGGTCTTCCATAACATTGGTTTTGTTTAGATGATACAAAACATTCATGGCATAATCTTTAAACAATTCTAACCTCCATCTCTAACGAAGATTTAAATTCTCTAGGTAAACACATACTGCAAACTTTTATTGTCTGTAAACACATCAACATGCACCATACTAAGGTAGTGCCTCAATATTTTCAAAGAAAACACAATAATAGCTAATTTAAGATCATGTGTCGGATAGTTCTTTCCATGAGGCATAAGTTTTCTAGAGGCATAGGCTAAGAATTTACCTTTCTATATCAAAACACAACCCGGACCAACCATAAAAGTATCATATAAACAACAAATCAATCTATACCATCAGGTAACGCTAAAACTGGGGCTGAAATGAGTCGAGTCTTAAACTCGTGAAAACTCTACTCACAAGAATCTGACCACTTAAACTTAACTTTTTTGTTAGTCAATATTTGCATAGGGGATGCAATGAATGAAAACCCCTCAACAAATATTCTATAATAGCCAACTAAACCAAGAAACTCTTAATGTCTGATGGAGAAATGTGTCTAGGACAATTTCTCACTGCTTAGGTCTTTTGGGGATCAACTCTAATGCTATTACCAAAAATAATATGATTAAGGAAAGCTACTGACCTTAACCAAAATTCACATTTTCTAAATTTGGCAAATAATTGGTGGTCTCTAAGAGTTTGCAACAAAATTCTAAGATGGTCTGCAACGTCATCCTCACTACGAAAATAGACAAGAATATAATCGATGAAGACTATAACAAATGTGTCTAGATACTATTTGAAAACTCAGTTCATCAAGTCCATAAGTCTGCTGGATCATTTGTTAATCCAAAGGACATGACTAGGAATTAGAAATGATCATAACTGGTTCTGAAAGCTATCTTTGGGATATCATATTCCCTTACTCTAAGATGGTGATAGATAGATCTAAGGTCTTTCTTACAGAAGTAAATTGCACCTTGGAGTTGATCAAATAAGTCATCAAATCTAGGAAGAGGATATTTTTTTTAACTATGACTTTTTTAAGCTGACGATAGTCAATGTACATTCGCAGAGAACCATCTTTCTTTCACATGAATAGGACGGGAGCGCCCTATGAAGAAACACTGGGCCTTATGAAACCTTTATCTAACAGATCTCTGAGTTTCTAATTTAACTCTTTAAGCTTGGATAGATCCATACGATATGGAGGAATGAAAATGGGCTAAGTATCAGGAAGAAGATCAATACCGAATTTTATTACTCTGTCGGGAGGTACCCCTGGTAAATCTTCAAGAAAAACTTCTGGAAACTTATTGACTATACAGACTAACTAAACTATTGGAGCCTCAGACTTAGTGTATTTGACTCAAGCTAGATAATAAAAGCACCCTTTAGAGATCAACTTTTTAGCCCTAATGCAAGATATGAAATAACTCTTGGGAGATATAAAATTACCTTCCCACTCAAAGACTGGCTCATCTGGAAATTAAAACTTTACCACTCTAGTGCAACAATCTATAAATACATAACAGGAATGAAGCCAATTCATGCCCAGAATAAGGTAAAAGTCTATCATCTCTAACTCTATTCAGTCTGCAAACATGATTTTATAAAGGACGGTATTAGGGCACTTCCTATAGATCTGTCTAACAACAATTGATTCACCCAATGCGGTAGAAACTAAGAAGGGCTTAGAAAGCTTTTCAGGACCTAGTCTAAAATTTACCATAACTAACAGTCACATAAGAGATATTTGACCCTAGGTCTAATAGCAGATAAATATAAAGATGAAAGACACGAATCATACCCATAACATCTGCTGAAATCTCATACTCCTGGTAGGATGATAAAGCATAGAACTGATTCTCAGACTAACCACCACCGATACTAGATAATGTACCCTGGGGAGGAGCTGGGTGACCTAGAAGAGTTGGTGCACTAGTATCCTGAGTCTAGGGACGAGCATCCCTATTTCCTTGCTTAGTATACGGGCACTCTTTGATTTCATAACCCAACTTACCATATCCAAAACAATCTTTTTGTCCTAACAAGCACTCACTAGGATGATTCTTACCATACTTAGCACATGTAGGATAACTGGACTTTCCACCCACTCTTTTATGAGACCTAGACATAGAAATCTTACCCTACTACTCTTGATTGGTTTAGAGTGCAGGAGCACCAGATGAAGATAGCACCGCCAAGGATGAGCAACCCTGAAACTGTGAATAATTTCCCTTATCAAATCTCGATTAGTCATACTTAAACTACCTAATTCTATCCTTCTTATTTCCTCTATCTCTCTCCTTCAACTTTTCTACATCAATCTGTTAAGAATGAGTCATCAATCTAGCAAGGTCCATGTCCCTAATAAACATGGCAATCCTATACTAAAAATCACTCACGCTGCTAAAGCTGAGCAACTGAACCTATATTATTAAGCAATGTAGCACATAGACATATATGTTGATTGGTACTTTTGGAATGTACTGAGCATATGGGGGTGAATGCATAAGTAAACAATATCTCAATGCTTATATAAACTTATAAAAGAATGCATGCTAAGTGTAGATGACTCATGTAGGCTTGAATAACTGAAAACTAAAAATCATAAATAATGGGTAATAAAGCATATTGGATAAATCTTGTGAGGCATAACACTTAGTTCTATAAGTTGTACTTGTCTTCTATCTTTAAATCATGTGGTCTAAGTGTAGAAAGGACTCACTTTTATATCTGTAAACTAAAAGCTAAAATCTCACGACTAACATCTTATGTGATATATTATCTGAAATAAATTGTAAGCCTTACACTTACTTTTCCTAAAAGCTTTTCTATTAAGATTACTCTTTTCTGTTGACTTTAGGGTTAAGCTTTAGGGAGTTTACTCTAAAACTTTTTTGGAACAGATTTCTTTTAAAAACTATTCTACAAGAGAGGGTCTTCTAACCAACATAAAGAATATGTGCTATCATGGAGTTCAACATCTAGTTCCCCTAAGGGAAAAACCTCACATTGGGGAGAGATGTCATACTCTTGCCAGGGATTATAACCTGAGCTAAGAGATCACATCTGTATCTATCATCCATCTAAAAGGAAAATAACCTGAATCTGTACGTACGTTGGCTTATGGCTATGGGAAACTAGGATGCACTAAACCCACACTTCTCCTTTAGTTCTAAATACTAGTCCCTTTAAATTTGTATACTCATTCTGTAGGAAATCCACTTTAAAAACTAACATAAGGTTTTTAGTGAAAAATAATTATGCATCTGTTTGTTTTAAACTATAATCAAAACTAATCTATTTTTTGTAAACTGTAATAAAACTGTAAAGTGGATTCCATATCTTAGATGAGGATCTAAAGATCAAATCTTGATTCAAAACTGAATATAAACAAATCATAGGATGCTTAAAAGCATAATCATTCTCGGAATATCGATATTCAAAATAGGGCTTAATAACTCATGCTTCAAATTACCACAAATCATGCTCAATAGACAAAATCATTTCTTGCACAAGTCTAGTCAAAATAATAAAGTTCAACCTTCAATATATCTAAAACATTTTCACATGCATAAATGTACAAAATAGGCATGCAATTCATCATCTAAAACGCTTGTAATATCATAATCTTCAAATAATAATAATTGAGTATGAACCCTAAATTGAAATTCATGTAAATTCATAAGAAATCATCTTTAAAATGATTTTCGGGCACAAGGATGGAAGAATTATCCTTGTTCATACCCCACATACCTTAATTGATGAAATAGATGAAGAAACTTCACTTTAAATTCCTATTGATACTCTTGAAGATTGTTTCTTGAAGTTCTTGAATTGGGAACTTTGAATTTTGAATTATCTTGGAATGGAACGATGGATTTTAGAGTTTCTTGAAGTTGAATGTTGAAGCCTAGGGTTTTCTTGGAGAGCAATTTGATGGATAATATATATAAGATGCTTAGAATAGGTTTAATCTTTGTTTTTCATGATTTGGGGGCTTGGAAAAAGACTAATTTCCCTTTGAAAGTTTAAGTTTGGAACTAGAGTGTAATTTAAAGCATCACTGTGATGCGTTGAGAGGGTCATCGCGACACCCACAGTGAAGCGGCTTAAGAGCAGTGAGCTGCTGTCTTGCCAATCCGAATAGGATCAAAACATTGTCCAAAAACTCTGAAACTTACCCGAGGCTTACAACTTACACTGCTAAATGTAATTCAACTAAAAAATCATCAACTCAGAGCACAGAAGGTCAACTTAAAAATCCTCAAAGTTTAAAGGGAGTCAAAAATAACTGAATCCCTCAACTCTTAGCTTTATTTTTAGGTTCTAAGTGCTATAGGCACATTACTAAGGGTTGAGTCGAACTAAGAACATATAGGGTATTACATTTTGAAAAATAAAATGAGAGAGTTTTATTGGTGAAAACCCTTATGGGAACCATAAGACGATGGTGAGTTGAGTGAAATAAAAATAAGAGATTATTATTAGTGAAAACTCTCACGGGCACCGTAAGGCAATGCTGAGTTGAGAGAAAACAAAATGAGAGGTTTGTGATAACGCTCAACTTACACATAAATTTAGTGCAAGGTGGTCGTCGTCAATATATTTACCCAACTTTGGAGTTAGGGTCGAATCCACGAGGAACAATGTGAGTGGCGATTAAACTAATTTGAAACTATAGATACAAGTTGAATTTAAACAAATGTTGCAAAAATATAAAATGGGGGTTTTATCAATCAAACAATAATTAAAGTTTCGACTTGGTTCAGAACTCACAGCTAAAATTTCAATGTTTCAAATCAATGATAAAGAGAATCTAGGGTTGTGATCACTATGATTATTAATCCCCATTAAATAATAACTGTAGTATCAGGTTCTTGTGACCTGTGGGAAACACACAACTATCAATTTCGACAATCCATCAAAGTGTTTCTCCATCTACTTAGATATTGAACTCTCTAATACTATCGAACTGAGGAAATCATTCTATTCATACTGATTTAATCTCAGATCAATCTTGTTACAACATTAATCATTAGATGGGAGCTTAACCTTCCTAAATCCTTGTAGATATTTCACTACCTTTTGTTTATTTCTTAGTTCGAGCAAATCAACATAAGGCGGGATTTATTTTTTGCAACCAATAAATAACAATCATAACAAAGGAATTATCAAGATGTCTACACAATCACTTATACCCTAACCAACTAAGAAATCCACAGAGGAATAATCATAGATCCCACAACCCTAGTTAGGGGTTTTAGTGCCACATGAAAAAGAAAGAGATAGAAATAATTATAATCATCATTCAAAGTAATTAAACTTACAAAAGATAAACTCTAAAGTCGATTCACTTCTAAGGTCAAGAGAAAATTCCCACAACCAAATCAAAGAATAGAAAATTGAATTCTAAATTTTTTAGCACCAAAAGAGGTGTCTTTTTCTTTCAAATAAGTTCAAGATGTTAATCCCTCTTTTCTTTCATTAGAAAACCCTAAAATATGCTTTAAATACTTCATCCTAATTATGAAAACAAAATCATAGATCACAGTATTTTCTCGAACAGGAGACGACGTGTGTGACAACTTATCAGGAGTCTGAGAACTAATTAGGAATGTCGTCAGCTCCTCTTCACTTTTGACAATCTCTTCCTTAGGTTGGCGATAAGACATGATGGATTATCATACATGTGAAAACTTATCAAAATTGTCGTTGCTTCTTCACTTCAAATCTCATTCCCTGCCTAAGCCTAACGATGATTCTGATGGCCTATCACTGATGTCGTCAAGAATTCTAGCTGAAGCTCATTCACTATCTAAGGCTGACGGAAACTCTGATAGCTTATCATAAGGCTGAAAACTTATTAAACAAGTTGTCAGCTATACTTCTCTCTCTACTTGCTCCGAAATTAACTTTTTTACTTCCATTATTACTGGTTCTCTTGCATCTTGACTCTTACTGCTATATCAAATAGAAAACAATCAAAAATGACAAAAGTTGCTTAAGACTTTGCAATTATTCTTAGTTAAAAGCCTCAAATGGGTTAGCATCTGCTCACACATCAACCCCCTCAACTTAAAATAATTGCTTGTCCTCAAGCAACTAAAATACAACCATAAGGATACAAAGTACATTCGACAGTCAACCATCCATATTATCTCAAAAAATCTTCACCATCTCCAAGTTCAATTAATTTAAAAACAACTGTTTATATTATTGAAGAACAACAATGCGACACACAGGAATATAGATATGGAATCAATTCAGTAATAGCAATCATGCGTGTACAAAGATTACACTATCCAAACAAGTTAGCAACTAGCAACGTAACCAGTGTGTCCTCACTACAAAGTAGTCACACTTCACTTTTATCAAACATCGCATATGTAACCATAGGGACAATCAAAAGACACTCACTCTCAGAATAAAGTTCCAATCAATGTATGCCAAATACCATAGGCTTCCCCTTATTTTCATTACCAAAATTTTTAGATAGGTTAGCTAGGATCACTATAGGTCTTCTCTTTGGCTTGTAATGTAGGCTAGGGGCTGGTATGATACTCGATGATATTTAAAGTAACTAAGCCTCCTTGACACTACATTAGTTTATGGGGTCTCACTTATTAAACTTTTTCTATTCTTCTCTTTTCTTGATCACACATATTAAGGAAGGGTGTGGTCTTTTCTACAATCACTTCCTATTTTTCACAACTTTTTTTTCTTGTTCTTTTCCACCACACCCAGCTTTTTATTCTTTTCTTTTATTCTACTTTTCTTTATACTCATTTTACATCACGTACCCCTATGGTAACAACCCTCAACTTAGGTTATTTACTTAAGTCAAAGTGCACAATGTCCAAGGAGGACCAGGGATAAAATAGGTTCATTATGATACAAATTAGAAGGTGATAGATATAATAAAAAAATAGGCATTCAGGATCAAAATCAGGATCAATGGATATTATTTACACATCGAAGGTCATTTAGGCTAAAAGTGGACTAGTATCTACAACGACCTATGATCCTTTCCTAACTGCTATCCTACAACCAAGGCAGACTAACCGGGCAAGTTCTGGATTTAACACACAACTGGAACTATGAGTATCTCACACACACATGGCACAAAGGTACATCACAAGATACTACCCATTTGGTTCATGCAATTGTTTAGCAATAGTTATCATGTCACTAGTACTAATGCCATAACAAGATGCACCGTGGTCACACATAAATGCATATCACAGAGTTATAAAATAGACCTTTGGAGAGGTATTCAAAAATTAACAAAAAACATGTTAACTGCCTAAGGTACTTGTATTTCTCCTAGTCAACTACAATATTTTATAACAAATCATAATACACCTAAACATGTAGGGTCTACTAGGAACAAGACTCTGAGGAAAAGAGGAACAGGAACAAAAACCCCAAGAGGACATCAACACCCACAAGTAGCCCGACCCTCCACATAAAATCATGCAATATCCCTAATGCGTCAAACCAAAACAAGAGATTTAGAAACATACTTGTGGCACCATGGGCACGAAGATTTGATATCAATCACATAATACGAATACAAAAAAAATACCTTGGGTTGCCTCCCAAGAAGTGCCTGATTTAGTGTCGCAGCACGACTAGGTTATTTTGACTACTCAGAATTTATCAAGATACCTTAAAAGTGCTTCATCCTTTATCCCTCCACTTAGACGATTTGAATCGTCGGCCCATCTTTCATTCTTTACATCTTTTAGGTGCGTTGGGAAAATGTGCGAACATGAAAAGAAAAGTTCTATCACACCACTTCGAAGACTTGAACCGCTTGCCCAATTTTACATCAAACTTTCGTGTGGGCTCATTTGGCAACGGTGAGAATTTTAAAAATCTACTAAATAGACATCGATCTTTAAGATTCTTTTCCTTCAAGATTGGGGTTGTGTTATTCCCTTTCAGAAAGACAAACTCTAAAATGTAGGAATTTTCCTCCTTATTTCCAAAATTCATTATTTGCTTGGGTGATTCGAATTTCCTCACATCCACCAAGCTTAATGTTGAAAAGTGATTTGAGTAAGGTCTTTTCCCTAATTTTGGAGTTGAAGGTCTTTTCCCTAATTTTGGAGTTGCATCCTTCTCAGCCTCTTCACCCCGAATTGGGCTAGTGTTTATAAGAGATTGACTTGGTTTTTTTTCCCTCTAGCACCTTTTTCTCAATCTTTGCATCATCTCTCATGGTTGGTTCAGTTTGTTGGAAAATCACCGAGGGTTACTCATCATTAAGGTCAACATCAATATAGGGAACTTGCTCCTTATCTTTACACTCTTCCATTATTTTAAGTAATTCCACAGATAAATATCATCTAAACATAACATAGAAGAATGCTTTGAATGATTGACCTTTATATCCATCTCTTTATGAATTATTAACTTCATGTATTGACACATATCACATATGATATCATACGTATCTTTATGGAGATCCAACATTAGTTGAAACATAGCTTCAATGCTACTCTTTCTGGTGCTTCATTCTTCCTTTTCTTGACCATAAGGCCTATCAAACTCATAAGAAGAACTAAAATTTAGGTTAGCACAATAAGGGAGGGGGGATTTAGGCAATCACTCTAATGTCCATCTTGACCATCACATAACAAAAAATCATACTCCCGGTAGGATAAAGATGGTGTACACATCTCTCTCCGAGGAGCATATCTATAATCTTGCCAAAAGTGCGGTCCATCACAATATGGACATGGATCATCAAGATAAGATTATCAACCACCAAGCTTATGTTCATTCCACGATGCCTTAGTAATAAGTAAACTAAAATAAAAATCTACCTAACACAAGAAATAAAAAAAAAAACTAAAAACAAATATTTACAAGTTTGAATTCAAGCAAGTAGGCTAAAATTCCAAACCAAATCTCTTGAGAGAAGTCCTTCTGAAGTTCGAAAGTTGGAAGACTAGGGTTATTAAGTTACTCAATACACAAAATTGTTCCCTGTCAATGGCGCCATTTTTTATAACGCTCAACTTACTCGTCAATTTAGTGAAAGGCGTTCATCGTCAATATGTTTACCCAACTTTGGAGTCGGGTTCGAATCCATGAGCAACAATGGGAGTGGCGATTAAACTAATTTGAAACTATATCTACAAGTTGAATTTAAACAAATGCTATGAAAAGATAAAATGGGAGGTTTTATCAATCAAACAATAATTAAAGTTTCGACTTGCTTAAGAACTCAAAGCTAAAATTTTAATGGTTCAAATCAATGATAAAGAGAAAATAGGGTTGTGATCGCTATGATTATTAATCCCCATTAAATAATAACTATTGTATCAGGTGCTCGTGACTTGTGGGAAACACCAAACTATCAATTTCAACAATCCATCCAAGTATTTCTGAACCTACTTAGATGTTGAACTCCCTAATTCTCTTGAACTTACAAAATAATTCTATTCATATTGATTTTACATCAATTTGATCAATCTTGTTACATCATTAATCATTAGATGGGAGCTTAACCTTGCCAAATCCTTGTTGATAATTAACTACCTTTAGTTTATTTCTCAGTTCGACCAAATCAACATAAGGCGGGATTTATTAGTTTCAACCAATAAATAATAATCATAACAAAGGAATTATCAAGATGTCTCCACAATTACTTAAACCCTAACAACCTATTAAATCCATGGAGGAATAATCATAGATCTCACAACCCTAGTTGTAGGTTTTAGTGCCTCATGAAAAAGAAAGAGATAGCAACAATTATAATCATCATTCCAAGTAATTAAACTTGCAAAAAATGAAGTCTAAAGTTGATTCTCTTCTAAGTTCAAGAGAAAATTCCCACAACCAAATCAAAGAATTGAAAATTGAATTCTAAGTTTTTGAGCCCCAAAAAGAGGTGCCTTTTCCTTTCGAATAAGTTTAAGATGTTAAGCCCTCTTTTATTTCATTAGAAAACCCTAACATATGCTTTAAATACTTCATCCTAATTATAAAAACAATATCATAGATCAGAGTATTTTCTCAGACAGCCAACGACGTGTGTGACGGCTTATCAAGAGTCTGACAACTTATCTAGAATGTCATCAGCTCCTCTTTACTTTTGACAATCTCTACCTTAGGTTGACGATGAGACATGATGAATTATCAGAAATATGACGACTTATCAGAATTCTCGTCGCTTCTTCACTTCAAATCCCATTCCCTGCCTAAGCCTAACGACGATCCTAATGGCTTATCATACTTTTGATGGCCTATGAAAGATATCTTCACGAATTCCAGTTGAAGCTCATTCTCTATCTAAGTCTGACGACAACAGTGATAGCTTATCGCAAGGCTGACGACTTATCAGACAAGTCATTAGCTATACTTCTCTCTCTACTTGCTCAGAAATCAACTCTTTTACTTCCATTATTGATGGTTCTCTTACATCTTGACTTTTACTGCAATATCAAAAAGAAAATAATCAAAAATGACAAAAGTTGCTTAAGAATTTGCAATTATTCTTAGTTAAAAGCCTCAAATATGTTATCATCTGCTCACACATCATCTTGTTTGCAAAAACCCTTTAGGGCATCACTAGTCGAATAAGGTAATTGAGTTTAATGGGTTTGAATAAGCAACTCAATTTTAGGGTCATTAACTCAGCAACAACTGGTGAAAGTTTGGATAGAAAGATCAGACAACTTAATCCAAAATACATGTCATAATCAATGGAGTTGGATGTCATATTAAGATAAGTTTTCTTTTCTCCGTATTTCAAAATGGACATTCATGGTTTTTTTTATTTCTCTTACGTATTCATATTTTTATTTTATAATTTCAGGTATCAAAATAAGAAAATCATCATTATTTCTTCATATCTTTGAGTTAATTATGTATTAAAATGAGTGAAAAATTTTCAAAACATGCTACCCGTTTCCTCAATTTTATGAAGCAAAGATAAGGACCAACACATGAGAGAAACATGATAATAAGTCAAAACATGGAATGAAGATAGTCTATCAACATATAAGTTTCTGGATTTATGAAAATTCAGAGCCCAAAAGGTATATATCTCAAAGACATGGAAAAAAATAGAAATTCAGTGTTTGAATTAGAGTCACTCCTTTATTTTAGTTTGGGTCAATGATGCGACAAGGTAAGGGAAAATATTAGTAGTCCAAAACAAAGATTGCAAACTACCACCAAGTTAGAGTTGGGGAAGGTGCCTGGAAATCCAAATATTGCAAACTACCACCAAGTTATAGCTAACAAATTTTTCATTGTTGAAATCAGGGCAAAATTTTGTTCAATAAGTTCAGCTACCTTTGGAAAAGCTCATTCGTGAGTTACCATATTTAAGACCTTTTTAGAAAATGAGACTTTACATTTTGTTCAGAACCTTCCTGGATGATGGGACTGTACTTTCCACAAAAAACCCTCCTAAAAAATGAGACTTTATTTCACAAAAATTAGAATTTCTCTTTATCGTAATCTTTGATTGGAATAATTATCGTTCTAGTTATGATTTTGTTGCAGGAGCCCACCTGGAGAACAAGGTATACAAATTGAAAATACAGAGTCTTCCTGGAAAAAAAAGCAATGAAATTTCAAGTCAGGAGACTGCCTAGAGAGCAAGCTAATGAAATAGCAAATCAGGAGCTTGCCTGGGGAATAAGGTGATAAAATAGCAAATTAGGAGCTCACCTGGAGAATAGGTTCGTGAAATAGCAAAGTATAAGCCTGGATGGGGAATAGGGTGGTGAAAAAGAAATTCAGAAGCCCTATTAGAGAATAGGTTTATTAAATAGCATGTGAGGCACCCTTTTAGAGAATAGGCTAATGAAATAGCAAGTCATGAGCCCGTCTGGAGAATAGGGTGATGAAATAGCAAGTCAGGATCCTAGTTGGAGAATAGAATGATGAAATAGAAAGTTAAGAGACTAGTTGGAGAATAGGGTGGTGAAATAGATAGTTAGGAGACCGCTTGGAGAAAAGGGTGGCGAAATAGCAAGTCAGGAGCCTACATGGAGAATATGGTGATAAAATATCAAGTGAGGAGTCCACTTGGAGAATAGGGTGATGAAGAATCAAGTCAGGAGCCCGCCTGGAGAATAGTGTAATTAAATAGCAAGTTAAGAGCCCACCTAGAGAACAGGGTGATGAAATAGCAAGCCAGGAGCCCGCCAGGAGAACAAAGTGATGAAATTGCTAGTCAAGAGCCCTCCTAGAGAATAGGGTGATGAAATAGCACGTTAGGAGCCACTCTTAGAGAACATGGTGAAGAAATAAAAAGTTAGGAGCCCACCTAAAGAATAAAGTAATGAAATTGCAAGTCAGGAGCCTACCTGGAGGGACGAGTGATGAAATAGAAAGTCAAAGGACCACCTAAAAAACAAGGTAAAAATTAGCATGTCAGGAGCCCTCTTGGAGAATAGGGTGAAGAAATTGCAAGTTAGGATGCCTACTGAAAATAGGGAGAAGAAATAGCAAGTTAGGAGCCTGTTTGGAGAGTAGGGTAAGGAAATAGCAAGTTAGAACCAATCTGGGAAACAGGGTGAAAAGTTTGAAATTGAGGAGCCCGCCTGGAGAACAGGGTAAAGAAATCGCAAGTCAGGGGCCCACCTGGAGAATTGAGTGAAAACATTGCAAGTCAGGATCCCAATCAAAAATAGGGTCAAGATTTTCAAATTCAAATTCAAAATTCAGAAGTACCACATGAAAAACATAGTCAATTTTTTAGTTTATCTCCAATATCAAATTTCGCATGGAAAAAAATCTATTTTTAAGTTCAACCCAAAGAAGATCAAAACTCTTATAACCTTTGAAATCATTGAAGGCTAAAGTTAAGAGTCAAGAGAAGTTCCATAGCTAGGACTCTTGTAATTTTATTTATCTTTTTAACTTGTAATTTTTATTTTAATTTAATGATGGAGTCACAGATCAAAAACTCGAAAGGACCTCAATCGAATCTCTAACTCAGTATAGTCCCTCTCTATTTCAATTCTGAAACTACATGGGACATACTCCCCATATAACCTAGGATATAGGATTCCCAAAATCAAGATTCGATGGCACTCTATCTTTATTTCCTTTCTTTTTAATAATGATTGGGTTAAATTATGTTTCATTGTCTACATCTTTTTCTAGAAACACTTTACGTTTATAGCCAAATAGGGGCATGATGTAGACATATAAATTTTACCATCCCCAAAAATTGAATCCACTAAACCCACTCACCTTACCATATACCTCACCCATGTGATTATTTTCTCCACAAAAAAATAAAATAAATAAAAAATCCATGACAAACTTGGACACCTCACTGTTACCTCACCTCTTCTGATCCCCATGTGCCTCCCTTAGGCCTTCTTCTCCACGTATTTTTTTTATAAAAAATAATACACACATAACAACTCATACCTCACACCCACATTTCTCTATTTTCCATACTCACACAAATGAACACACCTCACACCTCTCTGGAATTCACATATACACACCCACATATAAGAATAGAGAGATCACATAAAAGTATTTAACACATGCATAGTAATTAAAGAAGATCATCAAGAAAATAAAAGAGAAAAGTTGGTGGTGTGAACAGTGGAAAATGGTGAGTGAGATGGCAGATAGAGAGAGACACAAGAGAGAGTAGAGAAAAATAGAAAGAGTTGATCAGAATGGGGAGAGAAATAAGAAACCCCACTGTTGTTACTATTCCGATGGATTTTTGCCGAAAAACATCATCAGTCGCCCGAAACTCACCCAAATCAAACTGTTTTAGTCAAAACTCACTTGGAATTCCAAAGATAAACCAAAAAATCTCTTCTCTACCACCACTTAAGCTCACCGAAGCTCCGAAAAAATAGAAATAATAACCCAACTCTGATTTCAATTAGCCTCATTTAAGATTAATTTGAAATATGGAATTTAGGGTTCATATTTATCTCTTTTTTTGTTTTAATTTTTTTTGAGTTTGCGGATCTTGATACCGAGTTGGTTTTGATCGTTGAGGTTTTTATATTGGTTTCAAATCTATTCAGGTTGTGGTCCTCCATACTAAGTTAGTTTTATTCATTATTGAGATTTTTCCATTCAAGGTTTTTAGTTTGATCTTTATTAACTAACTATTATTAATGAAAGATTCTTCTAACGTCCAATTCTTAAGTCTATTCTTTTTATGTTATCTCAACGTGGTTGCGATATGATTTGATATAATTTTTCTATATGTTTGAATGTTTTTATTTAATTTTTGGTTGATGTGAATAATCGATCATGATAGTACAAATTTGATGACAATGTAGATTTTTATAACTAATTTGATGTAGAGTGTTTGTGTTAAAAATAAATTTGGGACAAGAATTGAAAAATTAATAAAGGTGAATATTGGTTATTTTGATTCATTGATGGTTGTTTAATTTGGACCGAACGTTTATTTTGTTGAACGAGAAAGTATCGTGTTTAGAGCGAGAATTGATAGGCAAATATCAAATGTGTCAATGGTTGTTTTGAATGATATGTCTATTTATATCGCATTTTCTATCAAATGTATTTATTCGCCAGGGAATGCCCCAAGGTCACATGTATATTCTCATCGAGAAATTCCCTACGACATTCTGTATTTAGAAGATCGATCATAATCAAGGCCCAAAGTATCGAGTAAAGGATAACTTAGGGTAGTTAGAATAGTTTAGGCTTCATTTCAATATTTTTTTATTTTGATCTGTATTAGTTTGACTGGACACTATTTTTCAGAGTTTTAACTATTTGGTTATTTTTTTTCTTTCTATGTGTTTTGTTGGTTTGTGTATCTCATAGTGTCATTCTAGTCGGTGTACTCCACAAAGTGGCGAAGGTCGAACCACGGGATCAAGGGATCCCTAATGCCTTCGACTCGGTCAATAGAATTTCATAACCGAAATCTCTATTTGTTGACCTATTTTAAAGAGTCAAAAATTATTTTGGAAAAGAATTTTCAAAGGTGACTTGTCACAACAAATTTATGCCAAATGGTAACTCTAAGTTTGATTGAAAAATCTTTTTTGAAATAAATTTTTATTTTTAGTCACTTTGATAGATAAAACCCTTTTCGAACTAAAAATTAATCTTTTGGGTAAAAAGGGATATGACAATGACCACTTGATGAGACTGATTTATGACATTCATCACTAACCACCATAGCATAGTCTAGATAAACACCAGGGGTAGGGTTCATAAGAAGAATTTTATTCCTTGCTTGATGATAACTTTCATTTAATCCCATGAAAAACTGATACAACTTTTGTTTGTTCAAGTGAACCACAAAACATCAAGATCTTTCATAATTATAGACATGAAAAGAGATTAAAGCCTCAAATTCATCTAAAATATTCTTTAACCAAGTGAAATACAAATAAATAATAGATGTACCTTGTTGTAGAGTTGTAATTTCTTTTTGAAGACCGAAAGTTATTGAACTATCTAATCTATCAAATCTTTCTCATAATTCTTCCCAAACAATGTGAGAACGAGGTGCAAAGGCTATACCTCTAATAAGACTTTTAGGTACAGAGTTAAGAAACCAAGAAAAGAACTATAGCATTTACTTTCTCCCATTGTTCCCATAGTTCTTCATAAAAACTTTCCTTTTTACAAGTTTCGTTAGTTGAGCCAATTTTATTTCTACCAAGAAATGCTAGCCTTATTGATCTACCCCATAAAGCATAATTTTCAGTTCTAAGAAATTGAAATGTTATAAGATTCATAGCATTGATATTAGTAGGACTTAAGAACAATGGATGATTATAGTTAATACGTTGAGATTCATATGTGGAGTGAAATTTATATTTCAAGGATTTCGTCTATTACTGAATGTTGAACCATTTGGGTAGCCATAAAATTTCAACCCTCAATGCAGGTTTGCATCTGCATTTTTACTTTTAGTTTGTATTTGTGAGAATACTTTGATTTTGATATCATTTTCTTTCACAAGCTCTGAATCTTTAGAACTTGATTTTATCTTTCGATCATGTAATAGCTTTTGCAGAAGGTTTGTCTTTGAATTATTTCTATGAAGAACCCTTTTCGAATTCAATTCGCACGTCTTCGATCTACTCAAGATTTGATTGAAGTTCTAATACCATAAAGGTTTTGAACTGTAAAATAGTGAAACTTTATTTCAATGAAACAATGATCAAATTACTGAAAATGAGAAGAACAAGGATAACGAAGAAGATGACTTCATCTCTCTAACTGTATTGTATTGATCTAAATTATATAAGAGGAAATATGTGCACACACTCACTAGAACCTTTTAAACTAGTTGTCCTTAGATAACTTTAACTAACTGATCAAAACCTTTAATTAACCATTAATCCAACTTACTAACACTCCATTCACATGGTGGTTTTCCATGGTATCGTATAATATAGATATTAAGAGAAGCATGTTTGTTTAGATTTTTTTTTAAATGTATGATATAGTAAGGTTTAATTTAATGGTTTTATAATCGTGAAAACCCTTACTTTATGTGTAATGACTTGATACTACTTCCTAGTCTTCATACGGTGCTTAGGACTACACGTGATCCCAAACTAACCCTTGCACTGGCATAAATCATGAGCAACTGAGTAAAATACATAAATCTAAATGAAATAAGAGGAAGATCAATATTTTCTGAATCTGATCAATACAAGATATATAAAAATGTCTACAACTCTGCTTGTACAAAACAACACTGGAATCAAATACATTTGTTCTACTAACAGTCTATGAAGCCTCTACTATACTGACTATAGGTAGTTGGGATGCAACTTTAACTACCACTAATTAATACACATGAGCAAGAAAATAAAGTACATAAATAATATCTAACTGAAGCCCCAGAAGTGGGAGGACTCACCATCTGCTGGTTGGAATCTAGAACTATCTGATCATGATATATGGACCACAACTGAGTTGGTACCCACATTATTAAACAATGTAGCTCCTAGACTTATATATGGATCAATAATTTTGAAATATACTGAGCATGTGGGGGTGAATTCATAAGTAAAACACTATCTCAATGTTCATATAAACTTATAAAAGGATGCATGCTAAGTATAAATGATCACATAGGCTGGAATAACTGAAAGCTAAAAATCATGAATCATGAATGATAAAACATGTTGTATAAATCTTGTGAGTCATAACACTTAGTTCTAAAAGTTGTAATTTTACTCTTTCTACTAGTGAAATAAGTAGAACTGAAGTTAAGTTTATTTTCAAATCATGCAGGCTAAGTGTAAAACGACTCACCTTTGTATCTGTAAACTGAAAGCTGAAATCTGATAACTGACGTCATTTATAAGAAAATGTGAGCCTTTACACTTAGTTTCTAAAAACTATTTTGTTTTTCTTTTTTAGGACTTAGGAATTAGGGATTATCTTATAAAAACTTTTTTGTTATTCTTTTCTGTTAGGGAGGTTCTTCTAACCGACATAAATCATGTGAGCTATCATGGAGTACAATGTCTAATTCCCCTAAGGGGAAAACCTTACGTTGGGGAGAGGTTTCATACTCTTGCCAAGGAGTAGAACATGAGCTGAGTGATCACAATTTGTAATTTTATCCATATAAATGGGAATAATTGGATTATCTGAACCTACGGTGGCTCGTAGTTATAGGTTATGAGACCTTGGAATCATACCCAACTCGGTGTTAAATACTACTTCCTTTAATCTATATGCTCATTCTATATGAAATCCACTTTAAAACTAGTATAAGGGTTTACAATAAGAACTAGTTATGCATCTGTTTACTTTAAAATGTAATAAAAACTATAAAGTGGATTTCATATCTTAACAGGGGATCAAAAGATCAAATTTTGTTCAAAATCTAAATATATACTAATCACAAGGTTTTTAAAAGAATAATCATTTTGAAATAGCAATACTAAAACTTAGGGCATAAAACCCATGCTTTAAACTTATGTAAATTCATAGCAAAACATCATGCTCAATATACTTCTTGAAATACTTAAACAATATCAAGATAATAAAATCAAAATCACAATATCATGCTTAAACTCAACCAGAAATCTATAATCAATGTCTTAAGTCATAATCATGGTATTCAAATCATAAAAGAAAATTCTTTAAATCAAACAAATATGAAATTTCATACTTCAATCACTTTATACATCCATAACTCAAAACAAGATACTTTGGGTATGAAACCTAATTGCAATTCATTTATATTCATGTAAATTCATCTTTAAAAGCTAGTTTTGGGCATAAGGATGGAAGGAGTATACATGTTCATAACCCCACATACTTTATTATACTTGATTTAATGTAAAAGCTTGAGTTTGAAGCCTTGTGAATGTTATTTAATGCTTTTCTTATAGTTCTTGAATCCGAAAACTTGAATTCTTGATTATCTTGAAAAAGAAATGGTGAAACTTTGAATTTCTTGAAGTTAAGTAAGAGTTTTAGGGTTTCTTGGAGAGAAATTTAGTGATTAAAGAGAATATTTTGATTAGAATAATGTCTAATCTACTATTTTTATGGCCTGGGGTTGTAGGGAAAAGACATGACTACCCCTCAGAATTAAAAGTTTACTGTTGAGCACTATTGTTGCCACTGCTATAGACATCGCTGAGCGATGTAATCATGGTGACCTACTATTTTGGAAAATAACAACTTTGAGGCTTACCACTAAGTGTTATTGGTTCCACCATTATAGGAACCATCGAGCGGTGTAATTGCAATAGCATACTATCTCACAGGAAAAATGCTATAATTTGTCACTCGGTTATCGGATTTAGGCAAAATTAGTATCGTTGGAAAGCTGATTCAGTTATCTAAAATTTGGTGTGTCTTTATCTAGAAAATTCTGCATACATTACAAGTTATACACTTTAATAATTGATCCTTGTAGAATCTAACACCAAACTTTGGATTAATCTAAGGTTCTTAGCTCAACTTTTTTCTAAGTAAATTATATGACCATCTTTCATTTTGAGAGCACTTCATAAACAACTATAATGATCATGACACATGTATTAACATACAAATCATGAGATTGATGTTTATACATATAGGACCGACGGTTCAAATTCTAGCACGAAAATTTGGGGTGTTACATTATCTACCCCTTGGAATAATTCATCATCAAATGATGGATAGGAACTTGTTAAAGCCTTAGAGGTATGAAATAAAGTTGAAATGATATGTTTCCTAAGAAAGGATACAACTGAGCTAAAACATTAAAACTTCTATCATGAAATCAATTTCTAAGCTAACTTCCCTTTACTTACTATAAGGAGCTGATTCACACCTAGAATTTAGAATTCGCTTGAAGTGCTAATGATACAATTATACATATAGAACTTCAAAGTGATAATTTATGCAATCACGAATCATGAGACAACGAGAATAAGATCATACAATGGGTTTTACGCTGTCTGTACTGGAATTCTTGGAAAACAAAGATCATTCACTAAACACTTATGAACTGAATCATTACTAAATATCTAAATCTAAAACAAATGCATGGTGCATGAACTAAGCTGAATTTGAAATTTGCATGAATGCGAACATTTTACCTGATGGAATTGCCTTACTCATGAAACTTTAGGTGGTAAGATTGATTGCTAAAATAGATCACAGACTCTATGAACTAAACCGTACTGACTGCCCATACTTAAATGTAGTATTTCTCCAACACTCTTCTAAGAAAATTCTAATAACATTAGGGAGCAAAGAATTTTGGACATGATATGAACAAGACATCTAAATAAGGAATAACAACATTGATACAACTCTGTAGCATGGAACACAGACATATAAATCATAAGCTAGGATAGAATTACTAGGCCTTAGGCAATGAAACTTCTTACTTTCAAGCAAACAACAATTCACATTAACTAATAACTCTTTCTCTACCTTCCACTAGCTAACACACAGGAATATATCACCTCAATACAAATTCGATAGCATACATAAATTTATCTCTATATTTTATATCAATCATCATTCTCATTTTTCTTGCCACTATACTTCTGTACCCATACTTCCAGCTATAGAAAGGTTCTACTACTTATGAATCATAACACTCTAGGTTTATACTATCTCCTCTCATGAGATCTATCTATATAGAAGGATTAACAAAAAATCTTACTAGATATCTTACTCTATCTTAACAGAACAACTTATGTGGACGAGGACATTACTTTTAACTTAAGGAACTTATAACATACTAGCGAGCCCCTCTCAATCCCCTTATGTGACTTCTAAAATTTCTGATAAAAAATGAGAGAGTATCATTGTAGGAGTAATTAGAACTTGCTAATCATGCTATCTCAAGAATATTACAAAAATGGAGAATTATGGAGTAACACACGAGTAGACAGGAGTTTCTGAAAGAACAACTTTAAAGCATGATCAGGAGCATTAAGAAAGGAAATATTTTTTAAATGCCTTGTAGCCTCTCAAAGAAAAGTACAGACATCTCCTTACCATTCTGCAAGAAACTACTATACATGGACTCACAGACATGAATAGTTGAACTCTGTGCTCTGATACCAAGTTTGTAATGACCCGAGACTAGCCCCTAGTCGCCATGCAGTGCTTAGGACCACATGTGGTCGCAAGCTAACTCTTGTACTGGCATAAACCATGAGCAACTTAGTAAAATACATAAGTATGAACAAAATAAGCGGAAGATCATCTTTTCTGAATTTAATCAAATACAAGCTATATAAAAATATATACAACTCTTCTTATACAAAATAACACTTGAATCAAATACATTTGTTCTACTGATAGTCTATCAAATCTCTACTATACTAAAAATAGGTATTTGGGACGGAACTCTAACTACAACTAATCAATTCACATGAGTAAGAAAATAAAGTAATAAATAATATCTAATTAAAGTCCCCAAAGTAGGAGGACTTATTATCTTCTTGCAAGAATTTGCAACTATTTCAATGTGATATATCTACAACTAAGCTGGTACTAATATTATTAAACAATGTAGCACATAGATGTATATATGGATAACTTTATTTGGAATATACTAACCATGTGGGGGTAAATGCATAAGTAAAACAGTATCTCAATGTTCATATAAATTTGTAAAAGGATGCGTGCTAAGTATAAATGACTCACATTGGATGGAATAACTGAAAGCTGAAAATGATGAATCATGAATGATAAAACATGTTGTATAAATCTTGTGACTCATAACACTTAGTTCTAAAAGTTGTGCTTTTACTCTTTCTACTAGTGGAATAAGTAGAACTGAAGTTAAGTCCGTTTTCAAATCATGCATGCTAAGTGAAAAAAGACTCACCTTTGTATCTGTAAACTAAAAGCCAAAATCTAATAACTGACGTCATTTATAAGACAATATCTGAGTAAATTTTTGAGTATTTACACTTTATTTCAAAAAATTGTTCTGTTATTCAGTTTTAGGACTTAGGAGTTAGGGATTTTCTTCTAAAAAATTTTCTGTTATTTTTTTCGTTAGGGAGGTTCTTCTAACCGACATAAATCATGTAAGCTATCATGGATTCCAACATCTACTTCTCCTAAGGGGAAAACCTAAGGGAAAACCTCACGTTGGGGTGGCGTGTCATACTCTTGCAAAGGAGTACAACCTGAGCTAAGTAATCACAATCTGTAACTGCATCCATATAATTGGGAATAATATAATAATCTGAACCCAAGTTATCTCATAGTTTTAGGTGTGAGACCTTGGAATCATACCCAACTCGGTGCTAAATACTACTTCCTTTAATCTGTAAGCTCATTCTGTAGAAAATCCACTTTAAAACTAGCATAAGGGTTTACAATGAAAACCAATTATGCATTTATTTACTTTAAACTATAATGAAAACTAAAATCAAAATTGTAAAGTGGATTCCATATCATAACTAAGGATCAAAAGATCAAATCTTGTTTAAAATCTGAATATATACTAATCATAGGGTTCTTGAAATCCTAATATTCTTGAAATATCAATACTAAAACTTAGGACGTAAAACTCATGTTTTAAACTTATATAAATTCATATCAAAATATCATGCTCAATATATGTAACATACTAATTTTCTAGAACCTAAATGTCACACGGTGCTCATGATCCCAAAGGACCACAAGCCAACCCTCTACTGATATCTACACCTAAACACTATGTAATATGGATAATAAATGCGAAAACTGCCTATAAGGTCCAAAACATCAAAAATATATTCAAAATTGAAAACTGAATACTGATACACTTGTTCGAAAAACCACTAAACTATCTGAACTGTGGAGTTAATGGAACATGTCCCCAACTAACTTCGTCTACTGAAATTAAACCAAATCAGATATGATAATAATAAAAATAAGGATCATCCTCGACTGGAGATGACTCACTGCTATGTCTACTACTGCTGACTGGGACTGAGCTGCTAAGGGTTCTCTGGAACTCGGGCCTCTGAACCTATGGTGTCAAATAAAACACCATAGCAGAAATGTGTTAGTATGGGAATGTACTGAGTATAAAGATGAGGTATCACTAAATGCAAGGGCTTATGCATGAACAATTACTTAACTGGATAATCATGAGAGTACTGAATGAGAACACATGCATGAATGCACGAACCATAACTGAAATTATCGTGACTCAAAATACTAAAACTCGAATACTACTTTACTTCCATCTGAACTCAATACTAATGCTTGAGATACTGAACACTGAATCATCTGATACTGATAATTGAGTATTGGAATTGAGATCAGTCTTATCTAGGGAGTGATTTCGAAAATTCATAATACTGAAACTGATTAACTAAATCTACTCATATCAATGACTGGATTCTGATCTTTTTACTCTCGACTGACTATATTGGAGGTCAAACCTCTTTAATGGATGATTCTAGAATCTACTATCAATGATAAGAAATGATCGTGTTTGAATCTAACAACAAGAATACTCAACTAAATTTGAGAAAGAGATCAAGCTTGTTTGATGGGTGATCTCTAGATCTGATAAAAAAGAATACTCAACTGAAACTAAGACTGAGATCAACCCTATCTAATGGGTGATCTCTAGATCTAATAACATGAATACTCAAATGAATCTGAGACTGAGATCAAGCCTATCTGATGGGTGATCTCTAGATCTGATTACAAGAATACTCAACTAAATCTAAGACTAAGATCAATCCAATCTGATGGGTGATCTCAGAATCTGATAATGAGATTTCTCAACTGAATATGAGATTATGATAAAGCCTATCTGATAGGTGATCATAGAATCTGATAATGAGATTACTCAACTAAATATGAGACTAAGATCAAGCCTATCTTATGGGTGATCTCTAGATCTAATAACAAGAATACTCAACTAAATTTGAGATTAAGATCAATCCTATCTGATGGGTGATCTAGGGATCTGATAATAAGATTGCTCAACTTAATATGAGACTATGATAAAGCCTATCTGATGGGTGATCATAGGATCTGATAATGAGATTACTCACTGAATATGAGACTGAGATCAAGCCAATCTAATGGGTGATCTCTAGATTTGATACTGATTAACTTTATATGGAACCAAGCCTATCTAACGGGTGGTCCATGAATCAATTCAACAATCTAAGTTCCTCATTGAGATAGGTGACTATATCTGACAGTCTTGATTTCTGATGATTGATACTAAAACTGTAACTATGGGAAGTAGTCACTTAACCGACATGCCCCGAATCTCAATTAGTGGGTTCCAACCTGTAACCCTACCTGGAAGGGTGTCAATACCATGCCACGGGTAAAGACCTATCTGGTCATGCCTATCTGATGGGTGACCCTCGCAGGAAGTCAAGCCTAAGGCAATATAATAGTCAAGCCTATCTAATGGGTGACCAGCCTTTCCTAATGGGTGACTCATGCATCCTGCGCAGGCTATGCAGTTCTGGAGTTTAGAGATTGCTCATAATGATTCTACCTCTCTAACGGGGAGCTTCCATCCCTACCCTCGCTTGGTACTAGCTCCTACTCCCAACTGAACGACTCTGAATCAATTCTTAACTGAACACAAACTAAGCTAAATCTGATACTGATCATGTTTCTCGAATAATATGACTTAGTTAAGCTAATTCACTTGGTTCCGTATCTGATGGAATACTACTGAATCTCATTATCTGACTGAAGGACACTGATCTTGGAATATATTACTCAAACACTACTGAGCACTGAACCGAACACTTAAATACTACTAGATCTAAGCTGAGTACAGAACTAAGGCTAGATTACTAGCGATACTGAGAATACGAAGATTATTAAGATCACATACTAGGGTCAAAGCTTGAAAACCTCATAAACAAACATGAATCAGAACTCAATAATAGCATTAACATCAATTTCAACTAACATGGATCATGAACACTCATAAACATAAAAGCTTTGAACTTTAGAAAAGGGTTCTTGAGCTTTTTTTATGAAAGGGACCCAAGAATCAACATCTACATACCTTAGAGAAACTCTTTCTTGTAAGACCTTGGTGATATTCTTGATTTCTTGATTTCTCTTAAAGAAGAAGGATTGGTTTCAATTTTATATAAACCCTAGGGCTTGTTCTTGAACAACTTTGAGAGAAAACTAGTATTTTTAGGTCAAATGAGGTCAAATCCCGTGCTAAGGAGTATATATAGAGGTAGCAAAATGACCCCTTTCACCTCTAGAAATAAACTGAAAAATCCTGATTTTACATGCAGATGCAACGCACCATAATCGCGCTAGCTCACTGGAAATTGGACAATCAGGAAACTTCTTAATGGAGCGATGCGTTGGAAATAGTGTTGCCACCTTGGTTGGGAACTGAAGAGGCATCGCGACGTGGTGGAATCACGTTGGTTCACTGGAAACTGACAATTGTGAAATTAAGCCTTGGCACGATGTTCCATAATCATGGAGCGTCACTGGATTTTGACTATTACTATTTTGGCTGGATCCGAGATGAGCTAAAGTGCCAGGTGGCACACTGTCTCACTAAAATATCTTTAAATCTTTTCCCTAGTATCATATTTGGGTGAATTTGGTATCGACAGAAAGCTTATTCAATTATCTAAATGAAAAAAAATTCAATATTAGGGAAATGCTACATGGTTCAAAATACGTCTCACTTGGGAAGACACTTCTCAACCTTTTAGGGCCAGATTAACACTCCACTTAACACGCTCTAAGGCTCAGACTATGAGAGAATTTTGTGGGGTCTTACAATGTATCCCCCTTAGAAATATTCGTCCTCGAATGTGGCTTGATAAGCTAAGAATACTGATCGACGGAACTTACTAAAGGAACGGGAGTATCTGAAACATGACTATGCAGATGGAACTATTGATATTCTAAACTCTCATAATGGACATGCATATTTAATGCATAGAGTACTCGACTGAAGCTACTCATAAGCTGAATTCTCATAATAGACATGCATATCTGATACATGGATGTATAACTGGGCTGATCTCATGAATGTACGACTAAACACATTGAAAAATAAAACTCTTTCTACTGAATGTGCATATCTAATACATGAATTTCTTGCTGAACTGACTCTCGAAAGTATGAGTGGCTATGTAATGATCACTGATGTTAACTTCATAAGGAGTGTCTGAGTGTGCAACTAAAAAATTCTTACGAAATGAAAGCATCGCAATATCATGGGGTATCTCCCCCTTGGGACTTTATGTCCCTCTAAACACTCCTCACTAAAATATTGGGGTAGTGCACGTGGCACCTACGAACTTGGTCATGATTAACCATCGGAGATCTGAAAATAATGCATGACTCATGCTGACATATAAGCTCAACATAGGAGAAAAGGATCTAAGAATGCATATCATAAAGATGAAGGACTCATAACATACCCGGATCTATGTCAAGAAACCTTTCCTGAACAAGGTAGATCTGAAGTGCATAGAGTCTGCTCCGACGCTAACCACTACTGACATCAGAAGGGGCACCCTACTGATGAAAATCTCTACCCCTATGAGCTAGCACTCTACATTCTCGTATTCTATAGACTGGCCTACCATCCCCAAAGCACACATCACTACCGTCTCTACACACAGCTAAGTTACTCTTGCCACACTCTACACAAAACGGATTAGTATGAACACCACTAGTACTACTCTAGGCTTTGGAGCCTGGTGCCCCATCATAACTGGCATCCCCAAATTTTGGTGCAGGTACACTAGCTGAGAATAGAGCTGGGACTGAAAATCTCTGACTATGCTGAGAACGACTACCACTCTGGGAACCTGACTGAGAGAAATCATGACTATCTATCATGGCTCTCTTCCTCACTCTCTCTCTTTCTGTCATCTTATCTGCTTCAATCTGTTGCTCATGCATCATCATCCTATCAAGTTCTATATGTCTATTGATCATAGCATCCCTACACTCCTTCAACACTAACTCAGACAAACTAGTCACAAAGTTACTCATGATCGCTCTAGGGTCAGCTACCAAGTCAGGAGCATACTTAGCTAACTGGTTGAAATTAAGAAAATACTCTTTCTCTGTCATGGAGCCTTGCCTTAGGTTCATGAACTCCTCTACCTTTGCCTCTCTCATCTCTAACAGGAAAAACTTATCTAGAAAGCCATCCTAAAATTCCTACCAAGTCACAGGAGTGCATCCTCTCCTCTACCCTTCATCCACACTACAACCCAGTCATGAGCGATATCCTTCAACCTATAGGATGTTAACTCTATACTCTTCTCTTTAGAAATATGTATAACCTGGGTGATCTTCTTTATCTCCTCAAGATAAAGCTATGGGACCTCACCAGCTAATGACCCATAAAACTCTGGCTGGTTGATTCTCATGAAATCTCTAATTCTTCATGCAGCTAAACCCCCATCTTCCTGAGTTAATGGGACATGTACCCAACTAACTCCATATACTAAAATTAAACCAAATCTGATATTATAATAGAATAAACAAGGATCATTCTCAACTAAAGAGGACTCATTGCTATGTCTACTGCTGCTGACTAGGACTGAGCTGCTAAGCGAACTCTGGATCTCGTGCCTCTGAACTTATGATATCAAATAAAACAACATAGTACAAATGCGTCAGTACGGGAATGTACCGAGTATGACGATGAGGTAAGGCTAAATACAAGGGCTTATGCATGAACAATTACTTAACTAAGTAATCATGAGTGTGCCAAATAAGAACACATGCATGAATGCACGAACCATAACTGAAATTATCGTGACTCAAAATACAGAAACTCGGATACTACTTTACTGCCACCTGAACTCACTACTAACGCCTGAGATACTAAACATTGAATCATCTAATACTGATAATTGAATACTGGAGTTAAGATCAGTCTTATATATTGAGTGATCTTAAAAGCTGATGATACTGAAACTGATTAACTAAATCTACTTATATCAATGACTGGATTTTGAGCTTTCTACTCTCAACTGACTGTATCAGAGGTCAAACCTCTCTAATGGATGATTCCAGAATCTATCAATGATAAGAAATGATCATATCTGAATCTGAAAATAAGAATACTCAATTGAATCTGAGATTTATATCAAACCTATCTGATGGGTGATCTCTATATCGATAACAAGAATACTCAACTGAAAGTGAGAATGAGATCAAGTATATTTGATGGGTGATCTCTAGATGTGATAACAAAAATACTCAGCTGAATCTGAAACTGAGATCAAGCCTATCTAACAGGTGATCTCTAGATCTGAAAACAAGAACACTCAACTGAATCTGAGACTGAGATCAAGCCTATCTGATGGGTGATCTCAGGATATGATAATGAGATTACTAAACTGAAGATGAGACTGAGATCAAGCCTATCTGATGGGTGATCTCAGGATTTGATAATGAGATTACTCAACTGAATATAAGATTGTGATCAAGCCTATCTGATGATTAATCTCTAGAATTGATACTGAATAACTTTATGTAGGACCAATCCTATCTGATGGGTAGTCCATGTATCAATGGAACTATCTGAGTTCCTCAGTGAGATAGGTGATTGTATCTGACAGTCCTAATTTCTGATGATTGATACTAAAGATGTAACTGTAGGAAGTAGTCACTTAACTGACATGCCGTGAATCTCAACTGGTGGGTTCTAACCTGTAACCCCAGCTGGAAGGGTGTCAATATCGTGCCAAGGGTAAAGACCTATCTGGTCAAGCCTATCTAACGGGTAACCCTTGCAGGAAGTCAAGCCTAAGGCAACATAATAGTCAAGCCTATCTGATGGGTGACCAGTCTTTCCTGATGGGTAAATCCTTCATCCTGCACTAGCTATGTAGTTCTGGAGTTCAGGGATTGCTCCTAACGACTCTGCCTCTATGATGGGGAGCCGCCATCCCTTTCCTTACTCGGTGCTAGCTCCTACTCCCAACTAAATGACTCTGAACTGATTCTTAACTAAACACAAACTAAGATAAATCTGATACTGATCATATTTCTGGAATAATCTGACTGAATTAATCAGAATTCACTTGGTTTTGTATCTGATAGAATACTACTGAATCTCGTTATCTGACTGAACGATACTTGAATACTGCTAGATATGAGCTGAATACAGAACTGAGTCTAGATTACTAGCGATACTGAGACTACTGAGATTACTGAGATTACTTAAGTTTTGTATCTGTCTGAGAGTAAAGAGTCCTATAACTCACTAAGTTCTGAGAATCGTGGCTTGACTTAGATTATCGAGGAAACTGACACAGGATCTATACTGCAGCTTGATAATATAAAAGTAAAGCCTAACAAATCTTGTATTATCAAGACTATAGACATTCGTTCACCATCACAAACACTACAACGTCTCTTCAAACATTCGGGAATCATAAATATGTGATAGTATAGGGAGACATACTATTGGCTCATACTCCATTCTACAACATCTTGTATCAAACGCTTAGCATGTATTAAAGTCTTAGCATGTATCAAAGAGCATATAATTGGGTAATTTCTTGCTATCATGCCATAATTCATTCACTAAGGCTTTTCAACAAACACTTGGCCTGCATGGGCTTGCACACAATTGGGGATTCGTAATCAACATGCTAGAATGGATCTAATTCCTCACATAAGCATTTTATCAAACATATGGGGAGCATGCTTTGCTTATTCAATAATTTCTACACTAAATTGACAAAAACACACCTCTTAACAAGCAACTTGAAGAGGTTTTATCATGATCATCACATGAATATCACATACTAGGGTCAAACCTTGGAAACCTTGTAAAAAACAAGAATCACAACTAAATAATAGTATGAACATCAATTTTAACTCACATAAATCATGAAAACTCATAAGCATAAAAGCTTTGAAATTTAGAAAAAGGTTCTTGAGCTTCTTGGATGAAAGGGACCCAAGAATCAACATCTACGTACCTTAGAGAAATTTTTTCTTGAAAGATCTTGGAGAGATTCTTGATTTCTCTTTAAGAAGAAAGAAGGGTTTTAATTTTGTAGAGACCCTAGCTCTTGTTGTTGAACTACTTTGGGAGAAAACTAGTATTTTTAGGTAAAATGAGGCCAGATCCCGTGTTATGGAGTATATATAGGGGTAGTAAAATGACCCCTTTCACCTCTGAAAATAAACTGAAAAATCTCAATTTTATATTCCGACGCGACGTACTATAATTACGCTAGCTCACTGGAAATTGGACAAGCAAGAAACTGCTTGATATCGCGATGTGGTGGAAATCGCATTACCACCTTGGTTGCAAACTAGAAATGCACCGCGATGCGGTGGAATTACATTAGTGCACTGGAAATTGACAATTCTGAAATTAAGCCTTGACGTGATATGCCATAACCACGGAGACTCACTAGATTTTGATGATTTCCATAATCACGGAGCCTCATAGAAATTCTACACGGTTCAAAATACTTCTCACTTGGGAAGACACTTATCAACTTTTTTAGGCCAGATTAACACTCTACTGAACATGCTCTAAGGCTCAGACTATGAGAGAATTTTGCGGCATCTAACAATATCTCCCCCTTGGAAATATTCATCCTCGAATGTCACTTAATAAGCTAAGAATACTGATCGACTGAACTTACCCAAGCTATGGGAGCCTCTGAAACATGACTATGCAGCTGGAACTTCTGATATTCTAAACTCTCATACTGGACATGCATATCTGATGCATGGAATACTCGACTGAAGCTTCTCATAAGCTGAATTCTCATAATAGACATGCATATCTAATGCATGGATGCATAACTGGGCTGATCTTATGAATGTATGACTAAACATATTGAAAAACTGAACTCTTTCTACTGAACGTGCATATCTAATGCATGAATGTCTGGCTAAACTGACTCTCAAAAGCATGAATGGCTATGCAATGATCACTGATGCTAACTTCATAAGGAGAGTCTGAACATACAACTGCAAAAGCTAAGGTCATGAAAGAATTGCAATATCATGGGGTATCTCCCCCTTGGGACTCAATGTCCCTCTAAACACACCTCACTGAAATACTAGGGTGGTGCACGAGGAACCTACGAACTTGGTCATGATTGAACGTCGGAGATCTGAAACTAATGCAGGACTCATGCTGACATATAATATCAACATAGGAGATAAGGTTCTAACAATTCATATCATAAAGATGAAGGACTCATAAAATACCTAAAACTATGTTAGGAAACCTTTCCTGAACAAGGTGGGTCTAAAGTGCATAGAGTCTGCTCTGACGCTGACCACTACTGGCACCGGAAGAGGCACCCTGCTGATGAAACTCTCTACCCCTCTCAGCTAGCACTCTACATTCTTACATTCTGTGTCCTATCCTACAACACCCAAAGCACACATCACTGCATACTCTACACACACCTAGGTGGCTCTTGCCACACTCTCTATAAAGTGGATTGGTACGAACACCACTAGCACTACTCTGGGCTTTGGATCCTGGCACCCCATAATTAATGATATCCCCAAACTTTGGTGTGGGTACACTAGCTGAGGATGGAGCTGGGATTGAAAATCTCTGACTATGCTGAGAACAACTACCACCCTGGGATCCTGACTGAGAAAAACTATGACTACCTGTCCTGGCTCTCTTCCTTACTCTCTCTCTTTCTTTCATCTTATTTGCCTCAATCTATTATGCATGCATCATTAGCCTAGTAAGTTCCATATCTTAATTGAGCATAGCAGCCCTACACTCCTTCAACACTAACCCAGACACACTAGTCACAAATTTACTCATGCTCGTTCTAGGGTCAGCTATCATGTCAGAAGCATACTTAGCTAACTAGTTGAACTTAAGACAATACTCTTTCACTGTCATGGAGCCTTGCCTTAGGTTCATGAACTCCTTTACCTTTGCTTCTCTCATCTCTAGCAGAAAACACTTATCTAGAAAGGCATCCTGAAACTACTGCCAAGTAACGGGAGTTGCATCCTCCCCTCTACCGTTTTTCAATACTACAACCTAGTCATAAGCTATATCCTTTAACCTATAGGATACTAACTATACACTCTCCTCCTCAGAAACATGCATAACCTGGGTGATTTTCTTTACCTCTTCAAGATAAAGTTGTGGGTCCTTACCTGGTATTGACCCATAGAACTCTGGAGGGTTCATTCTCATGAAATCTCTAATTCTACCTGTAGCTGAACCAACATCTTGCTGAAATGGGGCCATAGCCTGACGGTTACCCTAAAAATTGGTAACGGCTTGGGTTAGCACCTGAAAAGTTACCCAAAACTTAGCATGTGACACATTTTCATTCTCAGGATCTACTGGATGAGGTAAATGGTCATCAACCCTATGGGCATTATCTCTTTGAGAAGGCATACTGTAACGCCCCAGAAAACGGGTCCCAAAGCATCACACGATGCTTGAGGCTACGATTATCCCCATACTAACCCTTTGAGCCATTTTTATTTAGTTCAACACAAATCAACAGAGTTTCCATAAATAACCCTCAAATATCAACAGAGTGATCATCATTCAAGAATAGAAGAATTTCAGAAAGATAACAAAATATAACTTATTAGTCAACTCCCAACATCTATACTAGTCTGACAAGCCTCTAATAAAATCAATAAAACCAGTGAGCCATTGAGACATGCCCCAACTGACTCATAATCAGTTATCAAATGTAAACGATTACATAAAACCAACATCAGACATCACGTCCTCAAAACATGAGGACTCACCACAACAGAGGATGTAGAACAGCGTACCCAAAGAATCACTGTTGAACCTGGAACTGAGCACCTGAACCTAAATTCTGAGAAAATGCAGTCCACATCCGAAGATGTGGGTCTGTACCATGGAAAGAAACCGAGTATATGGGGGTGTATGCAGTATATAAACATCATCATCATAAGTATTTATAAGAAATATACAGGATGTATGGAAGACTCACATAGCCCAAAGAAAATCATCATAATCATGAAAGGATGAAATAAGTACAATAACACATGTGAGTCATCATATAATTTGTCAATCACTTTCAGTTCATCAAGAATATCAATTCTCCTAAGGTAAATATCATTTAAATATTTCGAAAGAATAACTTTCACAATTCCACTTTTAAATCACTTCACCATTCACCATAGACACAAGGAAACACACACACATTGGGAGATCCTATAACCGACATAAACCATGTGAGATACATGGAGTCCAATGTACAACCCACGTTGGGGAGAGTCATCCTATCCTTGCCATTGAGCAGGACTATCGATATCAAATCCACACAAACTAGTGATCACTATATAAATCAGCCTCAGGCTTACTCCTATGGGGGCACGTAGTTCTATGGAAGTATCGGTGCTAAGGATTTCTCTCGGACTTAGTTCAGATCATTTTAAAGACAATCCACAACAAAACAATTTCAGTAATATATAAATATACATCGGGATCCATCATGCTTCCTATCTATCAAAATCAACCATGTTGTGGATTTCTTTCACCCTCGAGTTCAAAACAACTCCATTAAGACCAAAAGATCAAATCATTCAAACTATCTCAAATATTCTACATCAACGTGGTTATAACACATACTTTCTCAAAAAAATACAATTTCCAATGGGGATTCACAACCCAAATATCAAAATCATGATAAATATCATTCAAAATTCATGCATTATATCTCCACACATGTAAATTCATCTTTCAAATTCATAAACATCAAGATTTCACAATAATGATCATAAGATATCGGTTCATGCTTCAAATTCATAAAAATCAAATAAAAATCATGCCTTTGTAAAGAAAATTACTTTTGGGCATAAGAACGAAAGAGAGTTCTTGTTGAAAAACTCCACATACCTTAAATGATGAGCTTTAGATTGATACTCGTTATTGAGATGTTAATCGTGCCTTTGAATGATGGTTCTTGGAGTTCTTGAACTAGGAACTTGGAATCTTGAATAAATTTGCAGAATTAATGGTGAACTTTGAAGGTTCTTAAAGTTGGATGTAGGAGCTTAGGGTTTTTTTTTAAGTCAACTGAAGAGGACTCACAGCTATGTCTACTACTGCTGACTAGGACTGAGCTACTAAGGGTACTCTGGATCTTGTGCCTTTGAACCTATGGTGACAAATAAAAAACCATAGCGCAAATACATCAATACAGAAATGTACTGAGTATAAAGATGAGGTAAGGCTATATGCAAAGTCTAATGAATGAACAATTACTTAACTGAATAATCATGAGAGTGCTTAATGAGAATACATGTATGAATGCAAGAACCATAATTGAAATCATTGTGAATCAAAATACTGAAACTCGGATACTACTTTACTGCCACCTGAACTCACTACTAATGCCTAAGATATTGAACACTGAATTATTTGATACTAATAACTGTGTACTCGAATTAAGATCAGTCTTATCTAGCGAGTGATCTCAAAAATAGATGATACAAAAACTGATTAACTGAATCTACTCATATCAATGATTGGATTCTGAGCTTTCTAGCCTCGACTGACTGCATCGGAGGTCAAAACTCTCTAACGGATAATAGAATCTACTATAAATGATAAGAAATGATCATGTATGAATCTAACAACAAGAAGACTCAAATGAATCTGAGAGTGAGATCAAGTCTATCTGATGGGTGATCTCTAGATCTGATAACAAGAATACTCAACTGAAACTGACACTGAGATCAAGACTATCTTATGGGTGATCTCTAGATCTGATAACAATAATACTCAATTGAATTTGAGACTAAGATCAAGCCTATCTGACGGGTGATATCTAGATCTGATAACAAAAATACCTAATTGAATCTGAGACTGAGATCAAGCCTATCTAATGCGTGATCTCGGGATATAATAATAAGATTACTCAACTGAATATGAGACTGAGATCAAGTCTATCTGATGGGTGATCTCAGGATCTAGTACTAAGATTACTCAACTGAATATGAGACTGAGATCAAGCCTATCTGACGGGTAATCTCTAGATCTGATACTGAATAACTTTATATGGGACCAAGCCTATGTAATGGGTGGTCCATGAATCAATGAAACTATTTGAGTTCCTCACTAAGATAAGTGATTGTATCAGACAGTCCTAATTTCTAAAGATTGATACTGAAACTATAACTGTGGGAAGTAGTCACTTAACCTACATGCCCCGAATCTCCTCTGGTGGGGTCCAACCTGTAACCTCAATTGGAAGGGTGTTAATACCATGCCATGAGTAAAGACCTTTTTGGTCAATCCTATCAAATGGGTGATGCTCGTAGGAAGTCAAGCCTAAGGAAATATAATAATCAAGCCTATCTAATGGGTGGCCAGCCTTTCCTAATGGGTGACTCCTGCATCCTACACTGGCTATGTAGTTTTGAAGTTCAGGGATTGCTCCTAATGACTCTGCCCCTCTGAAGAGGAGCTCATATCCCTTCCCTTGCTCAGTGGTAGCTCCTACTCTTAACTGAACGACTCTGAACTAATTATTAACTGAACACAAATAAAGCTGAATCTGATACTGATCATGTTTCTTGAATGATCTGACTGAGTTAAGAGAAATTCACTTGGTTCCTTATCTGACGAAATACTACTGAATCTCATTATCTGACTGAACGACACTGAGCTCGGGATAGATTACACGAATACTACTAAGGACTGAACTAAACACTTGAATACTATTAGATCTGAGCTGAGTATAGAACTGAGTCTAGATTACTAGCGATAATGAGACTACGGAGATTACTTAAGTTTTGTATCTGTCTTAGAGTA